>NW_023397047.1:0-71953 GCF_011125445.2 Fundulus heteroclitus | reverse complement strand
TTCTGAGCTGTGAGAAAGTGATTATAACCATTACAGGCTTTCAGTGGCCTGTTGCATTAGAGAAGCCAATGACTTATTTAGGTGTCAGAGGGACCAAATTAGGTCTCCCCACAAGGTGTAAGCAGTGTTTCCCACACACCTTAGCTGTTGGACAGCTCTCTTCGTTTTAGCGACCAAATTCGTCTGAATCATGTTAAGAATGAATTTCACTGAGTTTAAACTGTGTTTCTGATGTTACTAATGACCGGGCACATAGAATGTTAGTTTGGGCATATTGCCATAAATTTTGCCTTCTGAGCTGTGAGAAGTGAATTATAACCATTACATTCTTTGAGTGCCTTTTGCCATTACAGCAGCCAAATGACTATTTAGGGTGTCAGAGGGACCCAAATAATGGTCGCAAGGTGACAACCCACAAGGTGTAAGCAGTGTTTCCACACACCTTGCTGTTGGACAGCTCCTTCTGTTTTTAGACGCCCAATTCGTTCGAATCATTTAAATATGAATTCAGGAGTTTAAACATGTTCTGCTGTTACTAATGACCGGCACATAGAATGTTCATTTGCACATATTGGCATCAATTTCTGCCTTTCTGAGCTGTCTGGTAAGTGAATTATAGCCATTACACTTTCAGTGGCCTTTTGCATTACAGCAGCCAAAATGATTATTTAGGTTTCAGAGGGCCCAAAATTAGTCTCCCCACAAGGTGTAAGGCAGTGTTTCCAACACCTTAGCTGTTGGATCGCTCTCTGTTCTGTTTTAGCGCCCAAATTCGTCTGAATCATGTTAAATATGGAATTTCACTGAGTTTAAACTGTGTTCTGATGTTACTAATGACCGGGCACATAGAATGTTAGTTTGCAGCATATTTGACATCAAATTTCTGCCTTTCTGAGCTGTGAGAAGTGAATTATAACCATTACATTCTTTCAGTGGCCTTTTGCATTAGAGAAGCCAAAATGACTTATTTAGGTGTCAGAGGGACCAAATTAGGTCTCCCCACAAGGTGTAAGCAGTGTTTCCACACACCTTAGCTGTTGGACAGCTCTCTTCTGTTTTAGCGCCCAAATTCGTCTGAATCATGTTAAATATGAATTTCACTGAGTTTAAACAGTGTTCTGATGTTACTAATGACCGGGCACATAGAATGTTCATTTGCAGCATATTGGCATCAAATTTCTGCCTTTCTGAGCTGTGAGAAGTGAATTATAACCATTACATTCTTTCAGTGGCCTTTTGCATTAGAGAAGCCAAAATGACTTATTTAGGTGTCAGAGGGACCAAATTAGGTCTCCCCACAAGGTGTAAGCAGTGTTTCCACACACCTTAGCTGTTGGACAGCTCTCTTCTGTTTTAGCGCCCAAATTCGTCTGAATCATGTTAAATATGAATTTCACTGAGTTTAAACAGTGTTCTGCTGTTACTAATGACCGGGCACATAGAATGTTCATTTGCACCATATTTGGCATCAAATTTCTGCCTTTCTGAGCTGTGAGAAGTGAATTATAACCATTACATTCTTTCAGTGGCCTTTTGCATTAGAGAAGCCAAAATGACTTATTTAGGTGTCAGAGGGACCAAATTAGGTCTCCCCACAAGGTGTAAGCAGTGTTTCCACACACCTTAGCTGTTGGACAGCTCTCTTCTGTTTTAGCGCCCAAATTCGTCTGAATCATGTTAAATATGAATTTCACTGAGTTTAAACAGTGTTCTGATGTTACTAATGACCGGGCACATAGAATGTTCAGTTTGCAGCATATTTGGCATCAAATTTCTGCCTTTCTGAGCTGTGAGAAGTGAATTATAACCATTACATTCTTTCAGTGGCCTTTTGCATTAGAGAAGCCAAAATGACTTATTTAGGTGTCAGAGGGACCAAATTAGGTCTCCCCACAAGGTGTAAGCAGTGTTTCCACACACCTTAGCTGTTGGACAGCTCTCTTCTGTTTTAGCGCCCAAATTCGTCTGAATCATGTTAAATATGAATTTCACTGAGTTTAAACAGTGTTCTGCTGTTACTAATGACCGGGCACATAGAATGTTCATTTGCAGCATATTTGGCATCAAATTTCTGCCTTTCTGAGCTGTGAGAAGTGAATTATAACCATTACATTCTTTCAGTGGCCTTTTGCATTAGAGAAGCCAAAATGACTTATTTAGGTGTCAGAGGGACCAAATTAGGTCTCCCCACAAGGTGTAAGCAGTGTTTCCACACACCTTAGCTGTTGGACAGCTCTCTTCTGTTTTAGCGCCCAAATTCGTCTGAATCATGTTAAATATGAATTTCACTGAGTTTAAACAGTGTTCTGCTGTTACTAATGACCGGGCACATAGAATGTTTTTTGCAGCATATTTGGCATCAAATTTCTGCCTTTCTGAGCTGTGAGAAGTGAATTATAACCATTACATTCTTTCAGTGGCCTTTTGCATTAGAGAAGCCAAAATGACTTATTTAGGTGTCAGAGGGACCAAATTAGGTCTCCCCACAAGGTGTAAGCAGTGTTTCCACACACCTTAGCTGTTGGACAGCTCTCTTCTGTTTTAGCGCCCAAATTCGTCTGAATCATGTTAAATATGAATTTCACTGAGTTTAAACAGTGTTCTGCTGTTACTAATGACCGGGCACATAGAATGTTCATTTGCAGCATATTTGGCATCAAATTTCTGCCTTTCTGAGCTGTGAGAAGTGAATTATAACCATTACATTCTTTCAGTGGCCTTTTGCATTAGAGAAGCCAAAATGACTTATTTAGGTGTCAGAGGGACCAAATTAGGTCTCCCCACAAGGTGTAAGCAGTGTTTCCACACACCTTAGCTGTTGGACAGCTCTCTTCTGTTTTAGCGCCCAAATTCGTCTGAATCATGTTAAATATGAATTTCACTGAGTTTAAACAGTGTTCTGCTGTTACTAATGACCGGGCACATAGAATGTTCATTTGCAGCATATTTGGCATCAAATTTCTGCCTTTCTGAGCTGTGAGAAGTGAATTATAACCATTACATTCTTTCAGTGGCCTTTTGCATTAGAGAAGCCAAAATGACTTATTTAGGTGTCAGAGGGACCAAATTAGGTCTCCCCACAAGGTGTAAGCAGTGTTTCCACACACCTTAGCTGTTGGACAGCTCTCTTCTGTTTTAGCGCCCAAATTCGTCTGAATCATGTTAAATATGAATTTCACTGAGTTTAAACAGTGTTCTGCTGTTACTAATGACCGGGCACATAGAATGTTCATTTGCAGCATATTTGGCATCAAATTTCTGCCTTTCTGAGCTGTGAGAAGTGAATTATAACCATTACATTCTTTCAGTGGCCTTTTGCATTAGAGAAGCCAAAATGACTTATTTAGGTGTCAGAGGGACCAAATTAGGTCTCCCCACAAGGTGTAAGCAGTGTTTCCACACACCTTAGCTGTTGGACAGCTCTCTTCTGTTTTAAGCGCCCAAATTCGTCTGAATCATGTTAAATATGAATTTCACTGAGTTTAAACAGTGTTCTGCTGTTACTAATGACCGGGCACATAGAATGTTCATTTGCAGCATATTTGGCATCAAATTTCTGCCTTTCTGAGCTGTGAGAAGTGAATTATAACCATTACATTCTTTCAGTGGCCTTTTGCATTAGAGAAGCCAAAATGACTTATTTAGGTGTCAGAGGGACCAAATTAGGTCTCCCCACAAGGTGTAAGCAGTGTTTCCACACACCTTAGCTGTTGGACAGCTCTCTTCTGTTTTAGCGCCCAAATTCGTCTGAATCATGTTAAATATGAATTTCACTGAGTTTAAACAGTGTTCTGCTGTTACTAATGACCGGGCACATAGAATGTTCATTTGCAGCATATTTGGCATCAAATTTCTGCCTTTCTGAGCTGTGAGAAGTGAATTATAACCATTACATTCTTTCAGTGGCCTTTTGCATTAGAGAAGCCAAAATGACTTATTTAGGTGTCAGAGGGACCAAATTAGGTCTCCCCACAAGGTGTAAGCAGTGTTTCCACACACCTTAGCTGTTGGACAGCTCTCTTCTGTTTTAAGCGCCCAAATTCGTCTGAATCATGTTAAATATGAATTTCACTGAGTTTAAACAGTGTTCTGCTGTTACTAA
This sequence comes from Fundulus heteroclitus, assembly GCF_011125445.2. Lineage (NCBI taxonomy): Eukaryota > Metazoa > Chordata > Actinopteri > Cyprinodontiformes > Fundulidae > Fundulus > Fundulus heteroclitus. The sequence continues at coordinate 67,851 of NW_023397047.1, read as the reverse complement.
TGACCGGGCACATAGAATGTTCATTTGCAGCATATTTGGCATCAAATTTCTGCCTTTCTGAGCTGTGAGAAGTGAATTATAACCATTACATTCTTTCAGTGGCCTTTTGCATTAGAGAAGCCAAAATGACTTATTTAGGTGTCAGAGGGACCAAATTAGGTCTCCCCACAAGGTGTAAGCAGTGTTTCCACACACCTTAGCTGTTGGACAGCTCTCTTCTGTTTTAGCGCCCAAATTCGTCTGAATCATGTTAAATATGAATTTCACTGAGTTTAAACAGTGTTCTGATGTTACTAATGACCGGGCACATAGAATGTTCATTTGCAGCATATTTGGCATCAAATTTCTGCCTTTCTGAGCTGTGAGAAGTGAATTATAACCATTACATTCTTTCAGTGGCCTTTTGCATTAGAGAAGCCAAAATGACTTATTTAGGTGTCAGAGGGACCAAATTAGGTCTCCCCACAAGGTGTAAGCAGTGTTTCCACACACCTTAGCTGTTGGACAGCTCTCTTCTGTTTTAGCGCCCAAATTCGTCTGAATCATGTTAAATATGAATTTCACTGAGTTTAAACAGTGTTCTGCTGTTACTAATGACCGGGCACATAGAATGTTCAGTTTGCAGCATATTTGGCATCAAATTTCTGCCTTTCTGAGCTGTGAGAAGTGAATTATAACCATTACATTCTTTCAGTGGCCTTTTGCATTAGAGAAGCCAAAATGACTTATTTAGGTGTCAGAGGGACCAAATTAGGTCTCCCCACAAGGTGTAAGCAGTGTTTCCACACACCTTAGCTGTTGGACAGCTCTCTTCTGTTTTAGCGCCCAAATTCGTCTGAATCATGTTAAATATGAATTTCACTGAGTTTAAACAGTGTTCTGCTGTTACTAATGACCGGGCACATAGAATGTTCATTTGCAGCATATTTGGCATCAAATTTCTGCCTTTCTGAGCTGTGAGAAGTGAATTATAACCATTACATTCTTTCAGTGGCCTTTTGCATTAGAGAAGCCAAAATGACTTATTTAGGTGTCAGAGGGACCAAATTAGGTCTCCCCACAAGGTGTAAGCAGTGTTTCCACACACCTTAGCTGTTGGACAGCTCTCTTCTGTTTTAGCGCCCAAATTCGTCTGAATCATGTTAAATATGAATTTCACTGAGTTTAAACAGTGTTCTGCTGTTACTAATGACCGGGCACATAGAATGTTCATTTGCAGCATATTTGGCATCAAATTTCTGCCTTTCTGAGCTGTGAGAAGTGAATTATAACCATTACATTCTTTCAGTGGCCTTTTGCATTAGAGAAGCCAAAATGACTTATTTAGGTGTCAGAGGGACCAAATTAGGTCTCCCCACAAGGTGTAAGCAGTGTTTCCACACACCTTAGCTGTTGGACAGCTCTCTTCTCTTTTAGCGCCCAAATTCGTCTGAATCATGTTAAATATGAATTTCACTGAGTTTAAACAGTGTTCTGCTGTTACTAATGACCGGGCACATAGAATGTTCATTTGCAGCATATTTGGCATCAAATTTCTGCCTTTCTGAGCTGTGAGAAGTGAATTATAACCATTACATTCTTTCAGTGGCCTTTTGCATTAGAGAAGCCAAAATGACTTATTTAGGTGTCAGAGGGACCAAATTAGGTCTCCCCACAAGGTGTAAGCAGTGTTTCCACACACCTTAGCTGTTGGACAGCTCTCTTCTGTTTTAGCGCCCAAATTCGTCTGAATCATGTTAAATATGAATTTCACTGAGTTTAAACAGTGTTCTGCTGTTACTAATGACCGGGCACATAGAATGTTCATTTGCAGCATATTTGGCATCAAATTTCTGCCTTTCTGAGCTGTGAGAAGTGAATTATAACCATTACATTCTTTCAGTGGCCTTTTGCATTAGAGAAGCCAAAATGACTTATTTAGGTGTCAGAGGGACCAAATTAGGTCTCCCCACAAGGTGTAAGCAGTGTTTCCACACACCTTAGCTGTTGGACAGCTCTCTTCTGTTTTAGCGCCCAAATTCGTCTGAATCATGTTAAATATGAATTTCACTGAGTTTAAACTGTGTTCTGATGTTACTAATGACCGGGCACATAGAATGTTCATTTGCAGCATATTTGGCATCAAATTTCTGCCTTTCTGAGCTGTGAGAAGTGAATTATAACCATTACATTCTTTCAGTGGCCTTTTGCATTAGAGAAGCCAAAATGACTTATTTAGGTGTCAGAGGGACCAAATTAGGTCTCCCCACAAGGTGTAAGCAGTGTTTCCACACACCTTAGCTGTTGGACAGCTCTCTTCTGTTTTAGCGCCCAAATTCGTCTGAATCATGTTAAATATGAATTTCACTGAGTTTAAACAGTGTTCTGCTGTTACTAATGACCGGGCACATAGAATGTTCATTTGCAGCATATTTGGCATCAAATTTCTGCCTTTCTGAGCTGTGAGAAGTGAATTATAACCATTACATTCTTTCAGTGGCCTTTTGCATTAGAGAAGCCAAAATGACTTATTTAGGTGTCAGAGGGACCAAATTAGGTCTCCCCACAAGGTGTAAGCAGTGTTTCCACACACCTTAGCTGTTGGACAGCTCTCTTCTCTTTTACCGCCCAAATTCGTCTGAATCATGTTAAATATGAATTTCACTGCGTTTAAACAGTGTTCTGCTGTTACTAATGACCGGGCACATAGAATGTTCATTTGCAGCATATATGGCATCAAATTTCTGCCTTTCTGAGCTGTGAGAAGTGAATTATAACCATTACATTCTTTCAGTGGCCTTTTGCATTAGAGAAGCCAAAATGACTTATTTAGGTGTCAGAGGGACCAAATTAGGTCTCCCCACAAGGTGTAAGCAGTGTTTCCACACACCTTAGCTGTTGGACAGCTCTCTTCTGTTTTAATGCCCAAATTCGTCTGAATCATGTTAAATATGAATTTCACTGAGTTTAAACAGTGTTCTGCTGTTACTAATGACCGGGCACATAGAATGTTCATTTGCAGCATATTTGGCATCAAATTTCTGCCTTTCTGAGCTGTGAGAAGTGAATTATAACCATTACATTCTTTCAGTGGCCTTTTGCATTAGAGAAGCCAAAATGACTTATTTAGGTGTCAGAGGGACCAAATTAGGTCTCCCCACAAGGTGTAAGCAGTGTTTCCACACACCTTAGCTGTTGGACAGCTCTCTTCTGTTTTAGCGCCCAAATTCGTCTGAATCATGTTAAATATGAATTTCACTGAGTTTAAACAGTGTTCTGCTGTTACTAATGACCGGGCACATAGAATGTTCATTTGCAGCATATTTGGCATCAAATTTCTGCCTTTCTGAGCTGTGAGAAGTGAATTATAACCATTACATTCTTTCAGTGGCCTTTTGCATTAGAGAAGCCAAAATGACTTATTTAGGTGTCAGAGGGACCAAATTAGGTCTCCCCACAAGGTGTAAGCAGTGTTTCCACACACCTTAGCTGTTGGACAGCTCTCTTCTGTTTTAGCGCCCAAATTCGTCTGAATCATGTTAAATATGAATTTCACTGAGTTTAAACAGTGTTCTGCTGTTACTAATGACCGGGCACATAGAATGTTCATTTGCAGCATATTTGGCATCAAATTTCTGCCTTTCTGAGCTGTGAGAAGTGAATTATAACCATTACATTCTTTCAGTGGCCTTTTGCATTAGAGAAGCCAAAATGACTTATTTAGGTGTCAGAGGGACCAAATTAGGTCTCCCCACAAGGTGTAAGCAGTGTTTCCACACACCTTAGCTGTTGGACAGCTCTCTTCTGTTTTAGCGCCCAAATTCGTCTGAATCATGTTAAATATGAATTTCACTGAGTTTAAACAGTGTTCTGCTGTTACTAATGACCGGGCACATAGAATGTTCATTTGCAGCATATTTGGCATCAAATTTCTGCCTTTCTGAGCTGTGAGAAGTGAATTATAACCATTACATTCTTTCAGTGGCCTTTTGCATTAGAGAAGCCAAAATGACTTATTTAGGTGTCAGAGGGACCAAATTAGGTCTCCCCACAAGGTGTAAGCAGTGTTTCCACACACCTTAGCTGTTGGACAGCTCTCTTCTGTTTTAGCGCCCAAATTCGTCTGAATCATGTTAAATATGAATTTCACTGAGTTTAAACAGTGTTCTGCTGTTACTAATGACCGGGCACATAGAATGTTCATTTGCAGCATATTTGGCATCAAATTTCTGCCTTTCTGAGCTGTGAGAAGTGAATTATAACCATTACATTCTTTCAGTGGCCTTTTGCATTAGAGAAGCCAAAATGACTTATTTAGGTGTCAGAGGGACCAAATTAGGTCTCCCCACAAGGTGTAAGCAGTGTTTCCACACACCTTAGCTGTTGGACAGCTCTCTTCTCTTTTAGCGCCCAAATTCGTCTGAATCATGTTAAATATGAATTTCACTGAGTTTAAACAGTGTTCTGCTGTTACTAATGACCGGGCACATAGAATGTTCATTTGCAGCATATTTGGCATCAAATTTCTGCCTTTCTGAGCTGTGAGAAGTGAATTATAACCATTACATTCTTTCAGTGGCCTTTTGCATTAGAGAAGCCAAAATGACTTATTTAGGTGTCAGAGGGACCAAATTAGGTCTCCCCACAAGGTGTAAGCAGTGTTTCCACACACCTTAGCTGTTGGACAGCTCTCTTCTCTTTTAAGCGCCCAAATTCGTCTGAATCATGTTAAATATGAATTTCACTGAGTTTAAACAGTGTTCTGCTGTTACTAATGACCGGGCACATAGAATGTTCATTTGCAGCATATTTGGCATCAAATTTCTGCCTTTCTGAGCTGTGAGAAGTGAATTATAACCATTACATTCTTTCAGTGGCCTTTTGCATTAGAGAAGCCAAAATGACTTATTTAGGTGTCAGAGGGACCAAATTAGGTCTCCCCACAAGGTGTAAGCAGTGTTTCCACACACCTTAGCTGTTGGACAGCTCTCTTCTCTTTTAAGCGCCCAAATTCGTCTGAATCATGTTAAATATGAATTTCACTGAGTTTAAACAGTGTTCTGCTGTTACTAATGACCGGGCACATAGAATGTTCATTTGCAGCATATTTGGCATCAAATTTCTGCCTTTCTGAGCTGTGAGAAGTGAATTATAACCATTACATTCTTTCAGTGGCCTTTTGCATTAGAGAAGCCAAAATGACTTATTTAGGTGTCAGAGGGACCAAATTAGGTCTCCCCACAAGGTGTAAGCAGTGTTTCCACACACCTTAGCTGTTGGACAGCTCTCTTCTCTTTTAAGCGCCCAAATTCGTCTGAATCATGTTAAATATGAATTTCACTGAGTTTAAACAGTGTTCTGCTGTTACTAATGACCGGGCACATAGAATGTTCATTTGCAGCATATTTGGCATCAAATTTCTGCCTTTCTGAGCTGTGAGAAGTGAATTATAACCATTACATTCTTTCAGTGGCCTTTTGCATTAGAGAAGCCAAAATGACTTATTTAGGTGTCAGAGGGACCAAATTAGGTCTCCCCACAAGGTGTAAGCAGTGTTTCCACACACCTTAGCTGTTGGACAGCTCTCTTCTCTTTTAAGCGCCCAAATTCGTCTGAATCATGTTAAATATGAATTTCACTGAGTTTAAACAGTGTTCTGCTGTTACTAATGACCGGGCACATAGAATGTTCATTTGCAGCATATTTGGCATCAAATTTCTGCCTTTCTGAGCTGTGAGAAGTGAATTATAACCATTACATTCTTTCAGTGGCCTTTTGCATTAGAGAAGCCAAAATGACTTATTTAGGTGTCAGAGGGACCAAATTAGGTCTCCCCACAAGGTGTAAGCAGTGTTTCCACACACCTTAGCTGTTGGACAGCTCTCTTCTCTTTTAAGCGCCCAAATTCGTCTGAATCATGTTAAATATGAATTTCACTGAGTTTAAACAGTGTTCTGCTGTTACTAATGACCGGGCACATAGAATGTTCATTTGCAGCATATTTGGCATCAAATTTCTGCCTTTCTGAGCTGTGAGAAGTGAATTATAACCATTACATTCTTTCAGTGGCCTTTTGCATTAGAGAAGCCAAAATGACTTATTTAGGTGTCAGAGGGACCAAATTAGGTCTCCCCACAAGGTGTAAGCAGTGTTTCCACACACCTTAGCTGTTGGACAGCTCTCTTCTGTTTTAAGCGCCCAAATTCGTCTGAATCATGTTAAATATGAATTTCACTGAGTTTAAACAGTGTTCTGCTGTTACTAATGACCGGGCACATAGAATGTTCATTTGCAGCATATTTGGCATCAAATTTCTGCCTTTCTGAGCTGTGAGAAGTGAATTATAACCATTACATTCTTTCAGTGGCCTTTTGCATTAGAGAAGCCAAAATGACTTATTTAGGTGTCAGAGGGACCAAATTAGGTCTCCCCACAAGGTGTAAGCAGTGTTTCCACACACCTTAGCTGTTGGACAGCTCTCTTCTCTTTTAGCGCCCAAATTCGTCTGAATCATGTTAAATATGAATTTCACTGAGTTTAAACAGTGTTCTGCTGTTACTAATGACCGGGCACATAGAATGTTCATTTGCAGCATATTTGGCATCAAATTTCTGCCTTTCTGAGCTGTGAGAAGTGAATTATAACCATTACATTCTTTCAGTGGCCTTTTGCATTAGAGAAGCCAAAATGACTTATTTAGGTGTCAGAGGGACCAAATTAGGTCTCCCCACAAGGTGTAAGCAGTGTTTCCACACACCTTAGCTGTTGGACAGCTCTCTTCTCTTTTAAGCGCCCAAATTCGTCTGAATCATGTTAAATATGAATTTCACTGAGTTTAAACAGTGTTCTGCTGTTACTAATGACCGGGCACATAGAATGTTCATTTGCAGCATATTTGGCATCAAATTTCTGCCTTTCTGAGCTGTGAGAAGTGAATTATAACCATTACATTCTTTCAGTGGCCTTTTGCATTAGAGAAGCCAAAATGACTTATTTAGGTGTCAGAGGGACCAAATTAGGTCTCCCCACAAGGTGTAAGCAGTGTTTCCACACACCTTAGCTGTTGGACAGCTCTCTTCTGTTTTAGCGCCCAAATTCGTCTGAATCATGTTAAATATGAATTTCACTGAGTTTAAACAGTGTTCTGCTGTTACTAATGACCGGGCACATAGAATGTTCATTTGCAGCATATTTGGCATCAAATTTCTGCCTTTCTGAGCTGTGAGAAGTGAATTATAACCATTACATTCTTTCAGTGGCCTTTTGCATTAGAGAAGCCAAAATGACTTATTTAGGTGTCAGAGGGACCAAATTAGGTCTCCCCACAAGGTGTAAGCAGTGTTTCCACACACCTTAGCTGTTGGACAGCTCTCTTCTGTTTTAGCGCCCAAATTCGTCTGAATCATGTTAAATATGAATTTCACTGAGTTTAAACAGTGTTCTGCTGTTACTAATGACCGGGCACATAGAATGTTCATTTGCAGCATATTTGGCATCAAATTTCTGCCTTTCTGAGCTGTGAGAAGTGAATTATAACCATTACATTCTTTCAGTGGCCTTTTGCATTAGAGAAGCCAAAATGACTTATTTAGGTGTCAGAGGGACCAAATTAGGTCTCCCCACAAGGTGTAAGCAGTGTTTCCACACACCTTAGCTGTTGGACAGCTCTCTTCTGTTTTAGCGCCCAAATTCGTCTGAATCATGTTAAATATGAATTTCACTGAGTTTAAACAGTGTTCTGCTGTTACTAATGACCGGGCACATAGAATGTTCATTTGCAGCATATTTGGCATCAAATTTCTGCCTTTCTGAGCTGTGAGAAGTGAATTATAACCATTACATTCTTTCAGTGGCCTTTTGCATTAGAGAAGCCAAAATGACTTATTTAGGTGTCAGAGGGACCAAATTAGGTCTCCCCACAAGGTGTAAGCAGTGTTTCCACACACCTTAGCTGTTGGACAGCTCTCTTCTGTTTTAGCGCCCAAATTCGTCTGAATCATGTTAAATATGAATTTCACTGAGTTTAAACAGTGTTCTGCTGTTACTAATGACCGGGCACATAGAATGTTCATTTGCAGCATATTTGGCATCAAATTTCTGCCTTTCTGAGCTGTGAGAAGTGAATTATAACCATTACATTCTTTCAGTGGCCTTTTGCATTAGAGAAGCCAAAATGACTTATTTAGGTGTCAGAGGGACCAAATTAGGTCTCCCCACAAGGTGTAAGCAGTGTTTCCACACACCTTAGCTGTTGGACAGCTCTCTTCTGTTTTAGCGCCCAAATTCGTCTGAATCATGTTAAATATGAATTTCACTGAGTTTAAACAGTGTTCTGCTGTTACTAATGACCGGGCACATAGAATGTTCATTTGCAGCATATTTGGCATCAAATTTCTGCCTTTCTGAGCTGTGAGAAGTGAATTATAACCATTACATTCTTTCAGTGGCCTTTTGCATTAGAGAAGCCAAAATGACTTATTTAGGTGTCAGAGGGACCAAATTAGGTCTCCCCACAAGGTGTAAGCAGTGTTTCCACACACCTTAGCTGTTGGACAGCTCTCTTCTGTTTTAGCGCCCAAATTCGTCTGAATCATGTTAAATATGAATTTCACTGAGTTTAAACAGTGTTCTGCTGTTACTAATGACCGGGCACATAGAATGTTCATTTGCAGCATATTTGGCATCAAATTTCTGCCTTTCTGAGCTGTGAGAAGTGAATTATAACCATTACATTCTTTCAGTGGCCTTTTGCATTAGAGAAGCCAAAATGACTTATTTAGGTGTCAGAGGGACCAAATTAGGTCTCCCCACAAGGTGTAAGCAGTGTTTCCACACACCTTAGCTGTTGGACAGCTCTCTTCTGTTTTAAGCGCCCAAATTCGTCTGAATCATGTTAAATATGAATTTCACTGAGTTTAAACAGTGTTCTGCTGTTACTAATGACCGGGCACATAGAATGTTCATTTGCAGCATATTTGGCATCAAATTTCTGCCTTTCTGAGCTGTGAGAAGTGAATTATAACCATTACATTCTTTCAGTGGCCTTTTGCATTAGAGAAGCCAAAATGACTTATTTAGGTGTCAGAGGGACCAAATTAGGTCTCCCCACAAGGTGTAAGCAGTGTTTCCACACACCTTAGCTGTTGGACAGCTCTCTTCTGTTTTAGCGCCCAAATTCGTCTGAATCATGTTAAATATGAATTTCACTGAGTTTAAACAGTGTTCTGCTGTTACTAATGACCGGGCACATAGAATGTTCATTTGCAGCATATTTGGCATCAAATTTCTGCCTTTCTGAGCTGTGAGAAGTGAATTATAACCATTACATTCTTTCAGTGGCCTTTTGCATTAGAGAAGCCAAAATGACTTATTTAGGTGTCAGAGGGACCAAATTAGGTCTCCCCACAAGGTGTAAGCAGTGTTTCCACACACCTTAGCTGTTGGACAGCTCTCTTCTGTTTTAGCGCCCAAATTCGTCTGAATCATGTTAAATATGAATTTCACTGAGTTTAAACAGTGTTCTGCTGTTACTAATGACCGGGCACATAGAATGTTCATTTGCAGCATATTTGGCATCAAATTTCTGCCTTTCTGAGCTGTGAGAAGTGAATTATAACCATTACATTCTTTCAGTGGCCTTTTGCATTAGAGAAGCCAAAATGACTTATTTAGGTGTCAGAGGGACCAAATTAGGTCTCCCCACAAGGTGTAAGCAGTGTTTCCACACACCTTAGCTGTTGGACAGCTCTCTTCTGTTTTAAGCGCCCAAATTCGTCTGAATCATGTTAAATATGAATTTCACTGAGTTTAAACAGTGTTCTGCTGTTACTAATGACCGGGCACATAGAATGTTCATTTGCAGCATATTTGGCATCAAATTTCTGCCTTTCTGAGCTGTGAGAAGTGAATTATAACCATTACATTCTTTCAGTGGCCTTTTGCATTAGAGAAGCCAAAATGACTTATTTAGGTGTCAGAGGGACCAAATTAGGTCTCCCCACAAGGTGTAAGCAGTGTTTCCACACACCTTAGCTGTTGGACAGCTCTCTTCTGTTTTAGCGCCCAAATTCGTCTGAATCATGTTAAATATGAATTTCACTGAGTTTAAACAGTGTTCTGCTGTTACTAATGACCGGGCACATAGAATGTTCATTTGCAGCATATTTGGCATCAAATTTCTGCCTTTCTGAGCTGTGAGAAGTGAATTATAACCATTACATTCTTTCAGTGGCCTTTTGCATTAGAGAAGCCAAAATGACTTATTTAGGTGTCAGAGGGACCAAATTAGGTCTCCCCACAAGGTGTAAGCAGTGTTTCCACACACCTTAGCTGTTGGACAGCTCTCTTCTGTTTTAGCGCCCAAATTCGTCTGAATCATGTTAAATATGAATTTCACTGAGTTTAAACAGTGTTCTGCTGTTACTAATGACCGGGCACATAGAATGTTCATTTGCAGCATATTTGGCATCAAATTTCTGCCTTTCTGAGCTGTGAGAAGTGAATTATAACCATTACATTCTTTCAGTGGCCTTTTGCATTAGAGAAGCCAAAATGACTTATTTAGGTGTCAGAGGGACCAAATTAGGTCTCCCCACAAGGTGTAAGCAGTGTTTCCACACACCTTAGCTGTTGGACAGCTCTCTTCTGTTTTAGCGCCCAAATTCGTCTGAATCATGTTAAATATGAATTTCACTGAGTTTAAACAGTGTTCTGCTGTTACTAATGACCGGGCACATAGAATGTTCATTTGCAGCATATTTGGCATCAAATTTCTGCCTTTCTGAGCTGTGAGAAGTGAATTATAACCATTACATTCTTTCAGTGGCCTTTTGCATTAGAGAAGCCAAAATGACTTATTTAGGTGTCAGAGGGACCAAATTAGGTCTCCCCACAAGGTGTAAGCAGTGTTTCCACACACCTTAGCTGTTGGACAGCTCTCTTCTGTTTTAGCGCCCAAATTCGTCTGAATCATGTTAAATATGAATTTCACTGAGTTTAAACAGTGTTCTGCTGTTACTAATGACCGGGCACATAGAATGTTCATTTGCAGCATATTTGGCATCAAATTTCTGCCTTTCTGAGCTGTGAGAAGTGAATTATAACCATTACATTCTTTCAGTGGCCTTTTGCATTAGAGAAGCCAAAATGACTTATTTAGGTGTCAGAGGGACCAAATTAGGTCTCCCCACAAGGTGTAAGCAGTGTTTCCACACACCTTAGCTGTTGGACAGCTCTCTTCTGTTTTAAGCGCCCAAATTCGTCTGAATCATGTTAAATATGAATTTCACTGAGTTTAAACAGTGTTCTGCTGTTACTAATGACCGGGCACATAGAATGTTCATTTGCAGCATATTTGGCATCAAATTTCTGCCTTTCTGAGCTGTGAGAAGTGAATTATAACCATTACATTCTTTCAGTGGCCTTTTGCATTAGAGAAGCCAAAATGACTTATTTAGGTGTCAGAGGGACCAAATTAGGTCTCCCCACAAGGTGTAAGCAGTGTTTCCACACACCTTAGCTGTTGGACAGCTCTCTTCTGTTTTAGCGCCCAAATTCGTCTGAATCATGTTAAATATGAATTTCACTGAGTTTAAACAGTGTTCTGCTGTTACTAATGACCGGGCACATAGAATGTTCATTTGCAGCATATTTGGCATCAAATTTCTGCCTTTCTGAGCTGTGAGAAGTGAATTATAACCATTACATTCTTTCAGTGGCCTTTTGCATTAGAGAAGCCAAAATGACTTATTTAGGTGTCAGAGGGACCAAATTAGGTCTCCCCACAAGGTGTAAGCAGTGTTTCCACACACCTTAGCTGTTGGACAGCTCTCTTCTGTTTTAAGCGCCCAAATTCGTCTGAATCATGTTAAATATGAATTTCACTGAGTTTAAACAGTGTTCTGCTGTTACTAATGACCGGGCACATAGAATGTTCATTTGCAGCATATTTGGCATCAAATTTCTGCCTTTCTGAGCTGTGAGAAGTGAATTATAACCATTACATTCTTTCAGTGGCCTTTTGCATTAGAGAAGCCAAAATGACTTATTTAGGTGTCAGAGGGACCAAATTAGGTCTCCCCACAAGGTGTAAGCAGTGTTTCCACACACCTTAGCTGTTGGACAGCTCTCTTCTGTTTTAGCGCCCAAATTCGTCTGAATCATGTTAAATATGAATTTCACTGAGTTTAAACAGTGTTCTGCTGTTACTAATGACCGGGCACATAGAATGTTCATTTGCAGCATATTTGGCATCAAATTTCTGCCTTTCTGAGCTGTGAGAAGTGAATTATAACCATTACATTCTTTCAGTGGCCTTTTGCATTAGAGAAGCCAAAATGACTTATTTAGGTGTCAGAGGGACCAAATTAGGTCTCCCCACAATGTGTAAGCAGTGTTTCCACACACCTTAGCTGTTGGACAGCTCTCTTCTGTTTAGCGCCCAAATTCGTCTGAATCATGTTAAATATGAATTTCACTGAGTTTAAACAGTGTTCTGCTGTTACTAATGACCGGGCACATAGAATGTTCATTTGCAGCATATTTGGCATCAAATTTCTGCCTTTCTGAGCTGTGAGAAGTGAATTATAACCATTACATTCTTTCAGTGGCCTTTTGCATTAGAGAAGCCAAAATGACTTATTTAGGTGTCAGAGGGACCAAATTAGGTCTCCCCACAAGGTGTAAGCAGTGTTTCCACACACCTTAGCTGTTGGACAGCTCTCTTCTGTTTTAGCGCCCAAATTCGTCTGAATCATGTTAAATATGAATTTCACTGAGTTTAAACAGTGTTCTGCTGTTACTAATGACCGGGCACATAGAATGTTCATTTGCAGCATATTTGGCATCAAATTTCTGCCTTTCTGAGCTGTGAGAAGTGAATTATAACCATTACATTCTTTCAGTGGCCTTTTGCATTAGAGAAGCCAAAATGACTTATTTAGGTGTCAGAGGGACCAAATTAGGTCTCCCCACAAGGTGTAAGCAGTGTTTCCACACACCTTAGCTGTTGGACAGCTCTCTTCTGTTTTAAGCGCCCAAATTCGTCTGAATCATGTTAAATATGAATTTCACTGAGTTTAAACAGTGTTCTGCTGTTACTAATGACCGGGCACATAGAATGTTCATTTGCAGCATATTTGGCATCAAATTTCTGCCTTTCTGAGCTGTGAGAAGTGAATTATAACCATTACATTCTTTCAGTGGCCTTTTGCATTAGAGAAGCCAAAATGACTTATTTAGGTGTCAGAGGGACCAAATTAGGTCTCCCCACAAGGTGTAAGCAGTGTTTCCACACACCTTAGCTGTTGGACAGCTCTCTTCTCTTTTAGCGCCCAAATTCGTCTGAATCATGTTAAATATGAATTTCACTGAGTTTAAACAGTGTTCTGCTGTTACTAATGACCGGGCACATAGAATGTTCATTTGCAGCATATTTGGCATCAAATTTCTGCCTTTCTGAGCTGTGAGAAGTGAATTATAACCATTACATTCTTTCAGTGGCCTTTTGCATTAGAGAAGCCAAAATGACTTATTTAGGTGTCAGAGGGACCAAATTAGGTCTCCCCACAAGGTGTAAGCAGTGTTTCCACACACCTTAGCTGTTGGACAGCTCTCTTCTGTTTTAGCGCCCAAATTCGTCTGAATCATGTTAAATATGAATTTCACTGAGTTTAAACAGTGTTCTGCTGTTACTAATGACCGGGCACATAGAATGTTCATTTGCAGCATATTTGGCATCAAATTTCTGCCTTTCTGAGCTGTGAGAAGTGAATTATAACCATTACATTCTTTCAGTGGCCTTTTGCATTAGAGAAGCCAAAATGACTTATTTAGGTGTCAGAGGGACCAAATTAGGTCTCCCCACAAGGTGTAAGCAGTGTTTCCACACACCTTAGCTGTTGGACAGCTCTCTTCTGTTTTAGCGCCCAAATTCGTCTGAATCATGTTAAATATGAATTTCACTGAGTTTAAACAGTGTTCTGCTGTTACTAATGACCGGGCACATAGAATGTTCATTTGCAGCATATTTGGCATCAAATTTCTGCCTTTCTGAGCTGTGAGAAGTGAATTATAACCATTACATTCTTTCAGTGGCCTTTTGCATTAGAGAAGCCAAAATGACTTATTTAGGTGTCAGAGGGACCAAATTAGGTCTCCCCACAAGGTGTAAGCAGTGTTTCCACACACCTTAGCTGTTGGACAGCTCTCTTCTGTTTTAGCGCCCAAATTCGTCTGAATCATGTTAAATATGAATTTCACTGAGTTTAAACAGTGTTCTGCTGTTACTAATGACCGGGCACATAGAATGTTCATTTGCAGCATATTTGGCATCAAATTTCTGCCTTTCTGAGCTGTGAGAAGTGAATTATAACCATTACATTCTTTCAGTGGCCTTTTGCATTAGAGAAGCCAAAATGACTTATTTAGGTGTCAGAGGGACCAAATTAGGTCTCCCCACAAGGTGTAAGCAGTGTTTCCACACACCTTAGCTGTTGGACAGCTCTCTTCTGTTTTAGCGCCCAAATTCGTCTGAATCATGTTAAATATGAATTTCACTGAGTTTAAACAGTGTTCTGCTGTTACTAATGACCGGGCACATAGAATGTTCATTTGCAGCATATTTGGCATCAAATTTCTGCCTTTCTGAGCTGTGAGAAGTGAATTATAACCATTACATTCTTTCAGTGGCCTTTTGCATTAGAGAAGCCAAAATGACTTATTTAGGTGTCAGAGGGACCAAATTAGGTCTCCCCACAAGGTGTAAGCAGTGTTTCCACACACCTTAGCTGTTGGACAGCTCTCTTCTGTTTTAGCGCCCAAATTCGTCTGAATCATGTTAAATATGAATTTCACTGAGTTTAAACAGTGTTCTGCTGTTACTAATGACCGGGCACATAGAATGTTCATTTGCAGCATATTTGGCATCAAATTTCTGCCTTTCTGAGCTGTGAGAAGTGAATTATAACCATTACATTCTTTCAGTGGCCTTTTGCATTAGAGAAGCCAAAATGACTTATTTAGGTGTCAGAGGGACCAAATTAGGTCTCCCCACAAGGTGTAAGCAGTGTTTCCACACACCTTAGCTGTTGGACAGCTCTCTTCTGTTTTAGCGCCCAAATTCGTCTGAATCATGTTAAATATGAATTTCACTGAGTTTAAACAGTGTTCTGCTGTTACTAATGACCGGGCACATAGAATGTTCATTTGCAGCATATTTGGCATCAAATTTCTGCCTTTCTGAGCTGTGAGAAGTGAATTATAACCATTACATTCTTTCAGTGGCCTTTTGCATTAGAGAAGCCAAAATGACTTATTTAGGTGTCAGAGGGACCAAATTAGGTCTCCCCACAAGGTGTAAGCAGTGTTTCCACACACCTTAGCTGTTGGACAGCTCTCTTCTGTTTTAGCGCCCAAATTCGTCTGAATCATGTTAAATATGAATTTCACTGAGTTTAAACAGTGTTCTGCTGTTACTAATGACCGGGCACATAGAATGTTCATTTGCAGCATATTTGGCATCAAATTTCTGCCTTTCTGAGCTGTGAGAAGTGAATTATAACCATTACATTCTTTCAGTGGCCTTTTGCATTAGAGAAGCCAAAATGACTTATTTAGGTGTCAGAGGGACCAAATTAGGTCTCCCCACAAGGTGTAAGCAGTGTTTCCACACACCTTAGCTGTTGGACAGCTCTCTTCTGTTTTAGCGCCCAAATTCGTCTGAATCATGTTAAATATGAATTTCACTGAGTTTAAACAGTGTTCTGCTGTTACTAATGACCGGGCACATAGAATGTTCATTTGCAGCATATTTGGCATCAAATTTCTGCCTTTCTGAGCTGTGAGAAGTGAATTATAACCATTACATTCTTTCAGTGGCCTTTTGCATTAGAGAAGCCAAAATGACTTATTTAGGTGTCAGAGGGACCAAATTAGGTCTCCCCACAAGGTGTAAGCAGTGTTTCCACACACCTTAGCTGTTGGACAGCTCTCTTCTGTTTTAGCGCCCAAATTCGTCTGAATCATGTTAAATATGAATTTCACTGAGTTTAAACAGTGTTCTGCTGTTACTAATGACCGGGCACATAGAATGTTCATTTGCAGCATATTTGGCATCAAATTTCTGCCTTTCTGAGCTGTGAGAAGTGAATTATAACCATTACATTCTTTCAGTGGCCTTTTGCATTAGAGAAGCCAAAATGACTTATTTAGGTGTCAGAGGGACCAAATTAGGTCTCCCCACAAGGTGTAAGCAGTGTTTCCACACACCTTAGCTGTTGGACAGCTCTCTTCTGTTTTAGCGCCCAAATTCGTCTGAATCATGTTAAATATGAATTTCACTGAGTTTAAACAGTGTTCTGCTGTTACTAATGACCGGGCACATAGAATGTTCATTTGCAGCATATTTGGCATCAAATTTCTGCCTTTCTGAGCTGTGAGAAGTGAATTATAACCATTACATTCTTTCAGTGGCCTTTTGCATTAGAGAAGCCAAAATGACTTATTTAGGTGTCAGAGGGACCAAATTAGGTCTCCCCACAAGGTGTAAGCAGTGTTTCCACACACCTTAGCTGTTGGACAGCTCTCTTCTGTTTTAGCGCCCAAATTCGTCTGAATCATGTTAAATATGAATTTCACTGAGTTTAAACAGTGTTCTGCTGTTACTAATGACCGGGCACATAGAATGTTCATTTGCAGCATATTTGGCATCAAATTTCTGCCTTTCTGAGCTGTGAGAAGTGAATTATAACCATTACATTCTTTCAGTGGCCTTTTGCATTAGAGAAGCCAAAATGACTTATTTAGGTGTCAGAGGGACCAAATTAGGTCTCCCCACAAGGTGTAAGCAGTGTTTCCACACACCTTAGCTGTTGGACAGCTCTCTTCTCTTTTAACGCCCAAATTCGTCTGAATCATGTTAAATATGAATTTCACTGAGTTTAAACAGTGTTCTGCTGTTACTAATGACCGGGCACATAGAATGTTCATTTGCAGCATATTTGGCATCAAATTTCTGCCTTTCTGAGCTGTGAGAAGTGAATTATAACCATTACATTCTTTCAGTGGCCTTTTGCATTAGAGAAGCCAAAATGACTTATTTAGGTGTCAGAGGGACCAAATTAGGTCTCCCCACAAGGTGTAAGCAGTGTTTCCACACACCTTAGCTGTTGGACAGCTCTCTTCTGTTTTAGCGCCCAAATTCGTCTGAATCATGTTAAATATGAATTTCACTGAGTTTAAACAGTGTTCTGCTGTTACTAATGACCGGGCACATAGAATGTTCATTTGCAGCATATTTGGCATCAAATTTCTGCCTTTCTGAGCTGTGAGAAGTGAATTATAACCATTACATTCTTTCAGTGGCCTTTTGCATTAGAGAAGCCAAAATGACTTATTTAGGTGTCAGAGGGACCAAATTAGGTCTCCCCACAAGGTGTAAGCAGTGTTTCCACACACCTTAGCTGTTGGACAGCTCTCTTCTGTTTTAGCGCCCAAATTCGTCTGAATCATGTTAAATATGAATTTCACTGAGTTTAAACAGTGTTCTGCTGTTACTAATGACCGGGCACATAGAATGTTCATTTGCAGCATATTTGGCATCAAATTTCTGCCTTTCTGAGCTGTGAGAAGTGAATTATAACCATTACATTCTTTCAGTGGCCTTTTGCATTAGAGAAGCCAAAATGACTTATTTAGGTGTCAGAGGGACCAAATTAGGTCTCCCCACAAGGTGTAAGCAGTGTTTCCACACACCTTAGCTGTTGGACAGCTCTCTTCTGTTTTAGCGCCCAAATTCGTCTGAATCATGTTAAATATGAATTTCACTGAGTTTAAACAGTGTTCTGCTGTTACTAATGACCGGGCACATAGAATGTTCATTTGCAGCATATTTGGCATCAAATTTCTGCCTTTCTGAGCTGTGAGAAGTGAATTATAACCATTACATTCTTTCAGTGGCCTTTTGCATTAGAGAAGCCAAAATGACTTATTTAGGTGTCAGAGGGACCAAATTAGGTCTCCCCACAAGGTGTAAGCAGTGTTTCCACACACCTTAGCTGTTGGACAGCTCTCTTCTGTTTTAGCGCCCAAATTCGTCTGAATCATGTTAAATATGAATTTCACTGAGTTTAAACAGTGTTCTGCTGTTACTAATGACCGGGCACATAGAATGTTCATTTGCAGCATATTTGGCATCAAATTTCTGCCTTTCTGAGCTGTGAGAAGTGAATTATAACCATTACATTCTTTCAGTGGCCTTTTGCATTAGAGAAGCCAAAATGACTTATTTAGGTGTCAGAGGGACCAAATTAGGTCTCCCCACAAGGTGTAAGCAGTGTTTCCACACACCTTAGCTGTTGGACAGCTCTCTTCTGTTTTAGCGCCCAAATTCGTCTGAATCATGTTAAATATGAATTTCACTGAGTTTAAACAGTGTTCTGCTGTTACTAATGACCGGGCACATAGAATGTTCATTTGCAGCATATTTGGCATCAAATTTCTGCCTTTCTGAGCTGTGAGAAGTGAATTATAACCATTACATTCTTTCAGTGGCCTTTTGCATTAGAGAAGCCAAAATGACTTATTTAGGTGTCAGAGGGACCAAATTAGGTCTCCCCACAAGGTGTAAGCAGTGTTTCCACACACCTTAGCTGTTGGACAGCTCTCTTCTGTTTTAGCGCCCAAATTCGTCTGAATCATGTTAAATATGAATTTCACTGAGTTTAAACAGTGTTCTGCTGTTACTAATGACCGGGCACATAGAATGTTCATTTGCAGCATATTTGGCATCAAATTTCTGCCTTTCTGAGCTGTGAGAAGTGAATTATAACCATTACATTCTTTCAGTGGCCTTTTGCATTAGAGAAGCCAAAATGACTTATTTAGGTGTCAGAGGGACCAAATTAGGTCTCCCCACAAGGTGTAAGCAGTGTTTCCACACACCTTAGCTGTTGGACAGCTCTCTTCTGTTTTAGCGCCCAAATTCGTCTGAATCATGTTAAATATGAATTTCACTGAGTTTAAACAGTGTTCTGCTGTTACTAATGACCGGGCACATAGAATGTTCATTTGCAGCATATTTGGCATCAAATTTCTGCCTTTCTGAGCTGTGAGAAGTGAATTATAACCATTACATTCTTTCAGTGGCCTTTTGCATTAGAGAAGCCAAAATGACTTATTTAGGTGTCAGAGGGACCAAATTAGGTCTCCCCACAAGGTGTAAGCAGTGTTTCCACACACCTTAGCTGTTGGACAGCTCTCTTCTGTTTTAGCGCCCAAATTCGTCTGAATCATGTTAAATATGAATTTCACTGAGTTTAAACAGTGTTCTGCTGTTACTAATGACCGGGCACATAGAATGTTCAGTTTGCAGCATATTTGGCATCAAATTTCTGCCTTTCTGAGCTGTGAGAAGTGAATTATAACCATTACATTCTTTCAGTGGCCTTTTGCATTAGAGAAGCCAAAATGACTTATTTAGGTGTCAGAGGGACCAAATTAGGTCTCCCCACAAGGTGTAAGCAGTGTTTCCACACACCTTAGCTGTTGGACAGCTCTCTTCTGTTTTAGCGCCCAAATTCGTCTGAATCATGTTAAATATGAATTTCACTGAGTTTAAACAGTGTTCTGCTGTTACTAATGACCGGGCACATAGAATGTTCATTTGCAGCATATTTGGCATCAAATTTCTGCCTTTCTGAGCTGTGAGAAGTGAATTATAACCATTACATTCTTTCAGTGGCCTTTTGCATTAGAGAAGCCAAAATGACTTATTTAGGTGTCAGAGGGACCAAATTAGGTCTCCCCACAAGGTGTAAGCAGTGTTTCCACACACCTTAGCTGTTGGACAGCTCTCTTCTGTTTTAGCGCCCAAATTCGTCTGAATCATGTTAAATATGAATTTCACTGAGTTTAAACAGTGTTCTGCTGTTACTAATGACCGGGCACATAGAATGTTCATTTGCAGCATATTTGGCATCAAATTTCTGCCTTTCTGAGCTGTGAGAAGTGAATTATAACCATTACATTCTTTCAGTGGCCTTTTGCATTAGAGAAGCCAAAATGACTTATTTAGGTGTCAGAGGGACCAAATTAGGTCTCCCCACAAGGTGTAAGCAGTGTTTCCACACACCTTAGCTGTTGGACAGCTCTCTTCTGTTTTAGCGCCCAAATTCGTCTGAATCATGTTAAATATGAATTTCACTGAGTTTAAACAGTGTTCTGCTGTTACTAATGACCGGGCACATAGAATGTTCATTTGCAGCATATTTGGCATCAAATTTCTGCCTTTCTGAGCTGTGAGAAGTGAATTATAACCATTACATTCTTTCAGTGGCCTTTTGCATTAGAGAAGCCAAAATGACTTATTTAGGTGTCAGAGGGACCAAATTAGGTCTCCCCACAAGGTGTAAGCAGTGTTTCCACACACCTTAGCTGTTGGACAGCTCTCTTCTGTTTTAGCGCCCAAATTCGTCTGAATCATGTTAAATATGAATTTCACTGAGTTTAAACAGTGTTCTGCTGTTACTAATGACCGGGCACATAGAATGTTCATTTGCAGCATATTTGGCATCAAATTTCTGCCTTTCTGAGCTGTGAGAAGTGAATTATAACCATTACATTCTTTCAGTGGCCTTTTGCATTAGAGAAGCCAAAATGACTTATTTAGGTGTCAGAGGGACCAAATTAGGTCTCCCCACAAGGTGTAAGCAGTGTTTCCACACACCTTAGCTGTTGGACAGCTCTCTTCTGTTTTAGCGCCCAAATTCGTCTGAATCATGTTAAATATGAATTTCACTGAGTTTAAACAGTGTTCTGCTGTTACTAATGACCGGGCACATAGAATGTTCATTTGCAGCATATTTGGCATCAAATTTCTGCCTTTCTGAGCTGTGAGAAGTGAATTATAACCATTACATTCTTTCAGTGGCCTTTTGCATTAGAGAAGCCAAAATGACTTATTTAGGTGTCAGAGGGACCAAATTAGGTCTCCCCACAAGGTGTAAGCAGTGTTTCCACACACCTTAGCTGTTGGACAGCTCTCTTCTGTTTTAGCGCCCAAATTCGTCTGAATCATGTTAAATATGAATTTCACTGAGTTTAAACAGTGTTCTGCTGTTACTAATGACCGGGCACATAGAATGTTCATTTGCAGCATATTTGGCATCAAATTTCTGCCTTTCTGAGCTGTGAGAAGTGAATTATAACCATTACATTCTTTCAGTGGCCTTTTGCATTAGAGAAGCCAAAATGACTTATTTAGGTGTCAGAGGGACCAAATTAGGTCTCCCCACAAGGTGTAAGCAGTGTTTCCACACACCTTAGCTGTTGGACAGCTCTCTTCTGTTTTAGCGCCCAAATTCGTCTGAATCATGTTAAATATGAATTTCACTGAGTTTAAACAGTGTTCTGCTGTTACTAATGACCGGGCACATAGAATGTTCATTTGCAGCATATTTGGCATCAAATTTCTGCCTTTCTGAGCTGTGAGAAGTGAATTATAACCATTACATTCTTTCAGTGGCCTTTTGCATTAGAGAAGCCAAAATGACTTATTTAGGTGTCAGAGGGACCAAATTAGGTCTCCCCACAAGGTGTAAGCAGTGTTTCCACACACCTTAGCTGTTGGACAGCTCTCTTCTGTTTTAGCGCCCAAATTCGTCTGAATCATGTTAAATATGAATTTCACTGAGTTTAAACAGTGTTCTGCTGTTACTAATGACCGGGCACATAGAATGTTCATTTGCAGCATATTTGGCATCAAATTTCTGCCTTTCTGAGCTGTGAGAAGTGAATTATAACCATTACATTCTTTCAGTGGCCTTTTGCATTAGAGAAGCCAAAATGACTTATTTAGGTGTCAGAGGGACCAAATTAGGTCTCCCCACAAGGTGTAAGCAGTGTTTCCACACACCTTAGCTGTTGGACAGCTCTCTTCTGTTTTAGCGCCCAAATTCGTCTGAATCATGTTAAATATGAATTTCACTGAGTTTAAACAGTGTTCTGCTGTTACTAATGACCGGGCACATAGAATGTTCATTTGCAGCATATTTGGCATCAAATTTCTGCCTTTCTGAGCTGTGAGAAGTGAATTATAACCATTACATTCTTTCAGTGGCCTTTTGCATTAGAGAAGCCAAAATGACTTATTTAGGTGTCAGAGGGACCAAATTAGGTCTCCCCACAAGGTGTAAGCAGTGTTTCCACACACCTTAGCTGTTGGACAGCTCTCTTCTGTTTTAGCGCCCAAATTCGTCTGAATCATGTTAAATATGAATTTCACTGAGTTTAAACAGTGTTCTGCTGTTACTAATGACCGGGCACATAGAATGTTCATTTGCAGCATATTTGGCATCAAATTTCTGCCTTTCTGAGCTGTGAGAAGTGAATTATAACCATTACATTCTTTCAGTGGCCTTTTGCATTAGAGAAGCCAAAATGACTTATTTAGGTGTCAGAGGGACCAAATTAGGTCTCCCCACAAGGTGTAAGCAGTGTTTCCACACACCTTAGCTGTTGGACAGCTCTCTTCTGTTTTAGCGCCCAAATTCGTCTGAATCATGTTAAATATGAATTTCACTGAGTTTAAACAGTGTTCTGCTGTTACTAATGACCGGGCACATAGAATGTTCATTTGCAGCATATTTGGCATCAAATTTCTGCCTTTCTGAGCTGTGAGAAGTGAATTATAACCATTACATTCTTTCAGTGGCCTTTTGCATTAGAGAAGCCAAAATGACTTATTTAGGTGTCAGAGGGACCAAATTAGGTCTCCCCACAAGGTGTAAGCAGTGTTTCCACACACCTTAGCTGTTGGACAGCTCTCTTCTGTTTTAGCGCCCAAATTCGTCTGAATCATGTTAAATATGAATTTCACTGAGTTTAAACAGTGTTCTGCTGTTACTAATGACCGGGCACATAGAATGTTCATTTGCAGCATATTTGGCATCAAATTTCTGCCTTTCTGAGCTGTGAGAAGTGAATTATAACCATTACATTCTTTCAGTGGCCTTTTGCATTAGAGAAGCCAAAATGACTTATTTAGGTGTCAGAGGGACCAAATTAGGTCTCCCCACAAGGTGTAAGCAGTGTTTCCACACACCTTAGCTGTTGGACAGCTCTCTTCTGTTTTAGCGCCCAAATTCGTCTGAATCATGTTAAATATGAATTTCACTGAGTTTAAACAGTGTTCTGCTGTTACTAATGACCGGGCACATAGAATGTTCATTTGCAGCATATTTGGCATCAAATTTCTGCCTTTCTGAGCTGTGAGAAGTGAATTATAACCATTACATTCTTTCAGTGGCCTTTTGCATTAGAGAAGCCAAAATGACTTATTTAGGTGTCAGAGGGACCAAATTAGGTCTCCCCACAAGGTGTAAGCAGTGTTTCCACACACCTTAGCTGTTGGACAGCTCTCTTCTGTTTTAGCGCCCAAATTCGTCTGAATCATGTTAAATATGAATTTCACTGAGTTTAAACAGTGTTCTGCTGTTACTAATGACCGGGCACATAGAATGTTCATTTGCAGCATATTTGGCATCAAATTTCTGCCTTTCTGAGCTGTGAGAAGTGAATTATAACCATTACATTCTTTCAGTGGCCTTTTGCATTAGAGAAGCCAAAATGACTTATTTAGGTGTCAGAGGGACCAAATTAGGTCTCCCCACAAGGTGTAAGCAGTGTTTCCACACACCTTAGCTGTTGGACAGCTCTCTTCTGTTTTAGCGCCCAAATTCGTCTGAATCATGTTAAATATGAATTTCACTGAGTTTAAACAGTGTTCTGCTGTTACTAATGACCGGGCACATAGAATGTTCATTTGCAGCATATTTGGCATCAAATTTCTGCCTTTCTGAGCTGTGAGAAGTGAATTATAACCATTACATTCTTTCAGTGGCCTTTTGCATTAGAGAAGCCAAAATGAC
The DNA here is from genome assembly GCF_011125445.2 of Fundulus heteroclitus. Taxonomy (NCBI): domain Eukaryota; kingdom Metazoa; phylum Chordata; class Actinopteri; order Cyprinodontiformes; family Fundulidae; genus Fundulus; species Fundulus heteroclitus. Next base: position 43,948 of record NW_023397047.1, on the reverse strand, counting down.
TTATTTAGGTGTCAGAGGGACCAAATTAGGTCTCCCCACAAGGTGTAAGCAGTGTTTCCACACACCTTAGCTGTTGGACAGCTCTCTTCTGTTTTAGCGCCCAAATTCGTCTGAATCATGTTAAATATGAATTTCACTGAGTTTAAACAGTGTTCTGCTGTTACTAATGACCGGGCACATAGAATGTTCATTTGCAGCATATTTGGCATCAAATTTCTGCCTTTCTGAGCTGTGAGAAGTGAATTATAACCATTACATTCTTTCAGTGGCCTTTTGCATTAGAGAAGCCAAAATGACTTATTTAGGTGTCAGAGGGACCAAATTAGGTCTCCCCACAAGGTGTAAGCAGTGTTTCCACACACCTTAGCTGTTGGACAGCTCTCTTCTGTTTTAGCGCCCAAATTCGTCTGAATCATGTTAAATATGAATTTCACTGAGTTTAAACAGTGTTCTGCTGTTACTAATGACCGGGCACATAGAATGTTCATTTGCAGCATATTTGGCATCAAATTTCTGCCTTTCTGAGCTGTGAGAAGTGAATTATAACCATTACATTCTTTCAGTGGCCTTTTGCATTAGAGAAGCCAAAATGACTTATTTAGGTGTCAGAGGGACCAAATTAGGTCTCCCCACAAGGTGTAAGCAGTGTTTCCACACACCTTAGCTGTTGGACAGCTCTCTTCTGTTTTAGCGCCCAAATTCGTCTGAATCATGTTAAATATGAATTTCACTGAGTTTAAACAGTGTTCTGCTGTTACTAATGACCGGGCACATAGAATGTTCATTTGCAGCATATTTGGCATCAAATTTCTGCCTTTCTGAGCTGTGAGAAGTGAATTATAACCATTACATTCTTTCAGTGGCCTTTTGCATTAGAGAAGCCAAAATGACTTATTTAGGTGTCAGAGGGACCAAATTAGGTCTCCCCACAAGGTGTAAGCAGTGTTTCCACACACCTTAGCTGTTGGACAGCTCTCTTCTGTTTTAGCGCCCAAATTCGTCTGAATCATGTTAAATATGAATTTCACTGAGTTTAAACAGTGTTCTGCTGTTACTAATGACCGGGCACATAGAATGTTCATTTGCAGCATATTTGGCATCAAATTTCTGCCTTTCTGAGCTGTGAGAAGTGAATTATAACCATTACATTCTTTCAGTGGCCTTTTGCATTAGAGAAGCCAAAATGACTTATTTAGGTGTCAGAGGGACCAAATTAGGTCTCCCCACAAGGTGTAAGCAGTGTTTCCACACACCTTAGCTGTTGGACAGCTTCTATCTGTTTTAGCGCCCAAATTCGTCTGAATCATGTTAAATATGAATTTCACTGAGTTTAAACAGTGTTCTGCTGTTACTAATGACCGGGCACATAGAATGTTCATTTGCAGCATATTTGGCATCAGATTTCTGCCTTTCTGAGCTGTGAGAAGTGAATTATAACCATTACATTCTTTCAGTGGCCTTTTGCATTAGAGAAGCCAAAATGACTTATTTAGGTGTCAGAGGGACCAAATTAGGTCTCCCCACAAGGTGTAAGCAGTGTTTCCACACACCTTAGCTGTTGGACAGCTCTCTTCTGTTTTAGCGCCCAAATTCGTCTGAATCATGTTAAATATGAATTTCACTGAGTTTAAACAGTGTTCTGCTGTTACTAATGACCGGGCACATAGAATGTTCATTTGCAGCATATTTGGCATCAAATTTCTGCCTTTCTGAGCTGTGAGAAGTGAATTATAACCATTACATTCTTTCAGTGGCCTTTTGCATTAGAGAAGCCAAAATGACTTATTTAGGTGTCAGAGGGACCAAATTAGGTCTCCCCACAAGGTGTAAGCAGTGTTTCCACACACCTTAGCTGTTGGACAGCTCTCTTCTGTTTTAGCGCCCAAATTCGTCTGAATCATGTTAAATATGAATTTCACTGAGTTTAAACAGTGTTCTGCTGTTACTAATGACCGGGCACATAGAATGTTCATTTGCAGCATATTTGGCATCAAATTTCTGCCTTTCTGAGCTGTGAGAAGTGAATTATAACCATTACATTCTTTCAGTGGCCTTTTGCATTAGAGAAGCCAAAATGACTTATTTAGGTGTCAGAGGGACCAAATTAGGTCTCCCCACAAGGTGTAAGCAGTGTTTCCACACACCTTAGCTGTTGGACAGCTCTCTTCTGTTTTAGCGCCCAAATTCGTCTGAATCATGTTAAATATGAATTTCACTGAGTTTAAACAGTGTTCTGCTGTTACTAATGACCGGGCACATAGAATGTTCATTTGCAGCATATTTGGCATCAAATTTCTGCCTTTCTGAGCTGTGAGAAGTGAATTATAACCATTACATTCTTTCAGTGGCCTTTTGCATTAGAGAAGCCAAAATGACTTATTTAGGTGTCAGAGGGACCAAATTAGGTCTCCCCACAAGGTGTAAGCAGTGTTTCCACACACCTTAGCTGTTGGACAGCTCTCTTCTGTTTTAGCGCCCAAATCGTCTGAATCATGTTAAATATGAATTTCACTGAGTTTAAACAGTGTTCTGCTGTTACTAATGACCGGGCACATAGAATGTTCATTTGCAGCATATTTGGCATCAAATTTCTGCCTTTCTGAGCTGTGAGAAGTGAATTATAACCATTACATTCTTTCAGTGGCCTTTTGCATTAGAGAAGCCAAAATGACTTATTTAGGTGTCAGAGGGACCAAATTAGGTCTCCCCACAAGGTGTAAGCAGTGTTTCCACACACCTTAGCTGTTGGACAGCTCTCTTCTGTTTTAGCGCCCAAATTCGTCTGAATCATGTTAAATATGAATTTCACTGAGTTTAAACAGTGTTCTGCTGTTACTAATGACCGGGCACATAGAATGTTCATTTGCAGCATATTTGGCATCAAATTTCTGCCTTTCTGAGCTGTGAGAAGTGAATTATAACCATTACATTCTTTCAGTGGCCTTTTGCATTAGAGAAGCCAAAATGACTTATTTAGGTGTCAGAGGGACCAAATTAGGTCTCCCCACAAGGTGTAAGCAGTGTTTCCACACACCTTAGCTGTTGGACAGCTCTCTTCTGTTTTAGCGCCCAAATTCGTCTGAATCATGTTAAATATGAATTTCACTGAGTTTAAACAGTGTTCTGCTGTTACTAATGACCGGGCACATAGAATGTTCATTTGCAGCATATTTGGCATCAAATTTCTGCCTTTCTGAGCTGTGAGAAGTGAATTATAACCATTACATTCTTTCAGTGGCCTTTTGCATTAGAGAAGCCAAAATGACTTATTTAGGTGTCAGAGGGACCAAATTAGGTCTCCCCACAAGGTGTAAGCAGTGTTTCCACACACCTTAGCTGTTGGACAGCTCTCTTCTGTTTTAGCGCCCAAATTCGTCTGAATCATGTTAAATATGAATTTCACTGAGTTTAAACAGTGTTCTGATGTTACTAATGACCGGGCACATAGAATGTTCATTTGCAGCATATTTGGCATCAAATTTCTGCCTTTCTGAGCTGTGAGAAGTGAATTATAACCATTACATTCTTTCAGTGGCCTTTTGCATTAGAGAAGCCAAAATGACTTATTTAGGTGTCAGAGGGACCAAATTAGGTCTCCCCACAAGGTGTAAGCAGTGTTTCCACACACCTTAGCTGTTGGACAGCTCTCTTCTGTTTTAGCGCCCAAATCGTCTGAATCATGTTAAATATGAATTTCACTGAGTTTAAACAGTGTTCTGCTGTTACTAATGACCGGGCACATAGAATGTTCATTTGCAGCATATTTGGCATCAAATTTCTGCCTTTCTGAGCTGTGAGAAGTGAATTATAACCATTACATTCTTTCAGTGGCCTTTTGCATTAGAGAAGCCAAAATGACTTATTTAGGTGTCAGAGGGACCAAATTAGGTCTCCCCACAAGGTGTAAGCAGTGTTTCCACACACCTTAGCTGTTGGACAGCTCTCTTCTGTTTTAGCGCCCAAATTCGTCTGAATCATGTTAAATATGAATTTCACTGAGTTTAAACAGTGTTCTGCTGTTACTAATGACCGGGCACATAGAATGTTCATTTGCAGCATATTTGGCATCAAATTTCTGCCTTTCTGAGCTGTGAGAAGTGAATTATAACCATTACATTCTTTCAGTGGCCTTTTGCATTAGAGAAGCCAAAATGACTTATTTAGGTGTCAGAGGGACCAAATTAGGTCTCCCCACAAGGTGTAAGCAGTGTTTCCACACACCTTAGCTGTTGGACAGCTCTCTTCTGTTTTAGCGCCCAAATTCGTCTGAATCATGTTAAATATGAATTTCACTGAGTTTAAACAGTGTTCTGCTGTTACTAATGACCGGGCACATAGAATGTTCATTTGCAGCATATTTGGCATCAAATTTCTGCCTTTCTGAGCTGTGAGAAGTGAATTATAACCATTACATTCTTTCAGTGGCCTTTTGCATTAGAGAAGCCAAAATGACTTATTTAGGTGTCAGAGGGACCAAATTAGGTCTCCCCACAAGGTGTAAGCAGTGTTTCCACACACCTTAGCTGTTGGACAGCTCTCTTCTGTTTTAGCGCCCAAATCGTCTGAATCATGTTAAATATGAATTTCACTGAGTTTAAACAGTGTTCTGCTGTTACTAATGACCGGGCACATAGAATGTTCATTTGCAGCATATTTGGCATCAAATTTCTGCCTTTCTGAGCTGTGAGAAGTGAATTATAACCATTACATTCTTTCAGTGGCCTTTTGCATTAGAGAAGCCAAAATGACTTATTTAGGTGTCAGAGGGACCAAATTAGGTCTCCCCACAAGGTGTAAGCAGTGTTTCCACACACCTTAGCTGTTGGACAGCTCTCTTCTGTTTTAGCGCCCAAATTCGTCTGAATCATGTTAAATATGAATTTCACTGAGTTTAAACAGTGTTCTGCTGTTACTAATGACCGGGCACATAGAATGTTCATTTGCAGCATATTTGGCATCAAATTTCTGCCTTTCTGAGCTGTGAGAAGTGAATTATAACCATTACATTCTTTCAGTGGCCTTTTGCATTAGAGAAGCCAAAATGACTTATTTAGGTGTCAGAGGGACCAAATTAGGTCTCCCCACAAGGTGTAAGCAGTGTTTCCACACACCTTAGCTGTTGGACAGCTCTCTTCTGTTTTAGCGCCCAAATTCGTCTGAATCATGTTAAATATGAATTTCACTGAGTTTAAACAGTGTTCTGCTGTTACTAATGACCGGGCACATAGAATGTTCATTTGCAGCATATTTGGCATCAAATTTCTGCCTTTCTGAGCTGTGAGAAGTGAATTATAACCATTACATTCTTTCAGTGGCCTTTTGCATTAGAGAAGCCAAAATGACTTATTTAGGTGTCAGAGGGACCAAATTAGGTCTCCCCACAAGGTGTAAGCAGTGTTTCCACACACCTTAGCTGTTGGACAGCTCTCTTCTGTTTTAGCGCCCAAATCGTCTGAATCATGTTAAATATGAATTTCACTGAGTTTAAACAGTGTTCTGCTGTTACTAATGACCGGGCACATAGAATGTTCATTTGCAGCATATTTGGCATCAAATTTCTGCCTTTCTGAGCTGTGAGAAGTGAATTATAACCATTACATTCTTTCAGTGGCCTTTTGCATTAGAGAAGCCAAAATGACTTATTTAGGTGTCAGAGGGACCAAATTAGGTCTCCCCACAAGGTGTAAGCAGTGTTTCCACACACCTTAGCTGTTGGACAGCTCTCTTCTGTTTTAGCGCCCAAATTCGTCTGAATCATGTTAAATATGAATTTCACTGAGTTTAAACAGTGTTCTGCTGTTACTAATGACCGGGCACATAGAATGTTCATTTGCAGCATATTTGGCATCAAATTTCTGCCTTTCTGAGCTGTGAGAAGTGAATTATAACCATTACATTCTTTCAGTGGCCTTTTGCATTACAGCAGCCAAAATGACTTATTTAGGTGTCAGAGGGACCAAATTAGGTCTCCCCACAATGTGTAAGCAGTGTTTCCACACACCTTAGCTGTTGGACAGCTCTCTTCTGTTTTAGCGCCCAAATTCGTCTGAATCATGTTAAATATGAATTTCACTGAGTTTAAACAGTGTTCTGCTGTTACTAATGACCGGGCACATAGAATGTTCATTTGCAGCATATTTGGCATCAAATTTCTGCCTTTCTGAGCTGTGAGAAGTGAATTATAACCATTACATTCTTTCAGTGGCCTTTTGCATTAGAGAAGCCAAAATGACTTATTTAGGTGTCAGAGGGACCAAATTAGGTCTCCCCACAAGGTGTAAGCAGTGTTTCCACACACCTTAGCTGTTGGACAGCTCCTATCTGTTTTAGCGCCCAAACCGTCTGAATCATGTTAAATATGAATTTCACTGAGTTTAAACAGTGTTCTGCTGTTACTAATGACCGGGCACATAGAATGTTCATTTGCAGCATATTTGGCATCAAATTTCTGCCTTTCTGAGCTGTGAGAAGTGAATTATAACCATTACATTCTTTCAGTGGCCTTTTGCATTAGAGAAGCCAAAATGACTTATTTAGGTGTCAGAGGGACCAAATTAGGTCTCCCCACAAGGTGTAAGCAGTGTTTCCACACACCTTAGCTGTTGGACAGCTCTCTTCTGTTTTAGCGCCCAAATCGTCTGAATCATGTTAAATATGAATTTCACTGAGTTTAAACAGTGTTCTGCTGTTACTAATGACCGGGCACATAGAATGTTCATTTGCAGCATATTTGGCATCAAATTTCTGCCTTTCTGAGCTGTGAGAAGTGAATTATAACCATTACATTCTTTCAGTGGCCTTTTGCATTAGAGAAGCCAAAATGACTTATTTAGGTGTCAGAGGGACCAAATTAGGTCTCCCCACAAGGTGTAAGCAGTGTTTCCACACACCTTAGCTGTTGGACAGCTCTCTTCTGTTTTAGCGCCCAAATTCGTCTGAATCATGTTAAATATGAATTTCACTGAGTTTAAACAGTGTTCTGCTGTTACTAATGACCGGGCACATAGAATGTTCATTTGCAGCATATTTGGCATCAAATTTCTGCCTTTCTGAGCTGTGAGAAGTGAATTATAACCATTACATTCTTTCAGTGGCCTTTTGCATTACAGCAGCCAAAATGACTTATTTAGGTGTCAGAGGGACCAAATTAGGTCTCCCCACAATGTGTAAGCAGTGTTTCCACACACCTTAGCTGTTGGACAGCTCTCTTCTGTTTTAGCGCCCAAATTCGTCTGAATCATGTTAAATATGAATTTCACTGAGTTTAAACAGTGTTCTGCTGTTACTAATGACCGGGCACATAGAATGTTCATTTGCAGCATATTTGGCATCAAATTTCTGCCTTTCTGAGCTGTGAGAAGTGAATTATAACCATTACATTCTTTCAGTGGCCTTTTGCATTAGAGAAGCCAAAATGACTTATTTAGGTGTCAGAGGGACCAAATTAGGTCTCCCCACAAGGTGTAAGCAGTGTTTCCACACACCTTAGCTGTTGGAGAGCTCTCTTCTGTTTTAGCGCCCAAATCGTCTGAATCATGTTAAATATGAATTTCACTGAGTTTAAACAGTGTTCTGCTGTTACTAATGACCGGGCACATAGAATGTTCATTTGCAGCATATTTGGCATCAAATTTCTGCCTTTCTGAGCTGTGAGAAGTGAATTATAACCATTACATTCTTTCAGTGGCCTTTTGCATTAGAGAAGCCAAAATGACTTATTTAGGTGTCAGAGGGACCAAATTAGGTCTCCCCACAAGGTGTAAGCAGTGTTTCCACACACCTTAGCTGTTGGACAGCTCTCTTCTGTTTTAGCGCCCAAATCGTCTGAATCATGTTAAATATGAATTTCACTGAGTTTAAACAGTGTTCTGCTGTTACTAATGACCGGGCACATAGAATGTTCATTTGCAGCATATTTGGCATCAAATTTCTGCCTTTCTGAGCTGTGAGAAGTGAATTATAACCATTACATTCTTTCAGTGGCCTTTTGCATTAGAGAAGCCAAAATGACTTATTTAGGTGTCAGAGGGACCAAATTAGGTCTCCCCACAAGGTGTAAGCAGTGTTTCCACACACCTTAGCTGTTGGACAGCTCTCTTCTGTTTTAGCGCCCAAATTCGTCTGAATCATGTTAAATATGAATTTCACTGAGTTTAAACAGTGTTCTGCTGTTACTAATGACCGGGCACATAGAATGTTCATTTGCAGCATATTTGGCATCAAATTTCTGCCTTTCTGAGCTGTGAGAAGTGAATTATAACCATTACATTCTTTCAGTGGCCTTTTGCATTAGAGAAGCCAAAATGACTTATTTAGGTGTCAGAGGGACCAAATTAGGTCTCCCCACAAGGTGTAAGCAGTGTTTCCACACACCTTAGCTGTTGGACAGCTCTCTTCTGTTTTAGCGCCCAAATTCGTCTGAATCATGTTAAATATGAATTTCACTGAGTTTAAACAGTGTTCTGCTGTTACTAATGACCGGCACATAGAATTTCACATATTTGGCATCAAAATTCTGCCTCTGAGCTGGAAGGAAACCATTAAGTGGGGTCCCTCTGACACCTAAATAAGTCATTTTGGCTTCTCTAATGCAAAAGGCCACTGAAAGAATGTAATGGTTATAATTCACTTCTCACAGCTCAGAAAGGCAGAAATTTGATGCCAAATATGCTGCAAATGAACATTCTATGTGCCCGGTCATTAGTAACAGCAGAACACTGTTTAAACTCAGTGAAATTCATATTTAACATGATTCAGACGGTTTGGGCGCTAAAACAGAAGAGAGCTGTCCAACAGCTAAGGTGTGTGGAAACACTGCTTACACCTTGTGGGGAGACCTAATTTGGTCCTCTGACACCTAAATAAGTCATTTTGGCTGCTCTAATGCAAAAGGCCACTGAAAGAATGTAATGGTTATAATTCACTTCTCACAGCTCAGAAAGGCAGAAATCTGATGCCAAATATGGTGCAAACTAACATTCTATGTGCCCGGTCATTAGTAACAGCAGAACACTGTTTAAACTCAGTGAAATTCATATTTAACATGATTCAGAACGAATTTGGGCGCTAAAACAGAAGAGAGCTGTCCAACAGCTAAGGTGTGTGGAAACACTGCTTACACCTTGTGGGGAGACCTAATTTGGTCCCTCTGACACCTAAATAAGTCATTTTGGCTGCTGTAATGCAAAAGGCCACTGAAAGAATGTAATGGTTATAATTCACTTCTCAAAGCTCAGAAAGGCAGAAATTTGATGCCAAATATGCTGCAAATATACAGTCTATGTGCCCGGTCATTAGTAACATCAGAACACAGTTTAAACTCAGTGAAATTCATATTTAACATGATTCAGACGAATTTGGGGCGCTAAAACAGAAGAGAGCTGTCCAACAGCTAAGGTGTGTGGAAACACTGCTTACACCTTGTGGGGAGACCTAATTTGGTCCCTCTGACACCTAAATAAGTCATTTTGGCTTCTCTAATGCAAAAGGCCACTGAAAGAATGTAATGGTTATAATTCACTTCTCACAGCTCAGAAAGGCAGAAATTTGATGCCAAATATGCTGCAAATGAACATTCTATGTGCCCGGTCATTAGTAACAGCAGAACACTGTTTAAACTCAGTGAAATTCATATTTAACATGATTCAGACGAATTTGGGCGCTAAAACAGAAGAGAGCTGTCCAACAGCTAAGGTGTGTGGAAACACTGCTTACACCTTGTGGGGAGACCTAATTTGGTCCCTCTGACACCTAAATAAGTCATTTTGGCTTCTCTAATGCAAAAGGCCACTGAAAGAATGTAATGGTTATAATTCACTTCTCACAGCTCAGAAAGGCAGAAATTTGATGCCAAATATGCTGCAAATGAACATTCTATGTGCCCGGTCATTAGTAACATCAGAACACTGTTTAAACTCAGTGAAATTCATATTTAACATGATTCAGACGAATTTGGGCGCTAAAACAGAAGAGAGCTGTCCAACAGCTAAGGTGTGTGGAAACACTGCTTACACCTTGTGGGGAGACCTAATTTGGTCCCTCTGACACCTAAATAAGTCATTTTGGCTTCTCTAATGCAAAAGGCCACTGAAAGAATGTAATGGTTATAATTCACTTCTCACAGCTCAGAAAGGCAGAAATTTGATGCCAAATATGCTGCAAATGAACATTCTATGTGCCCGGTCATTAGTAACATCAGAACACTGTTTAAACTCAGTGAAATTCATATTTAACATGATTCAGACGAATTTGGGCGCTAAAACAGAAGAGAGCTGTCCAACAGCTAAGGTGTGTGGAAACACTGCTTACACCTTGTGGGGAGACCTAATTTGGTCCCTCTGACACCTAAATAAGTCATTTTGGCTTCTCTAATGCAAAAGGCCACTGAAAGAATGTAATGGTTATAATTCACTTCTCACAGCTCAGAAAGGCAGAAATTTGATGCCAAATATGCTGCAAATGAACATTCTATGTGCCCGGTCATTAGTAACAGCAGAACACTGTTTAAACTCAGTGAAATTCATATTTAACATGATTCAGACGAATTTGGGCGCTAAAACAGAAGAGAGCTGTCCAACAGCTAAGGTGTGTGGAAACACTGCTTACACCTTGTGGGGAGACCTAATTTGGTCCCTCTGACACCTAAATAAGTCATTTTGGCTTCTCTAATGCAAAAGGCCACTGAAAGAATGTAATGGTTATAATTCACTTCTCACAGCTCAGAAAGGCAGAAATTTGATGCCAAATATGCTGCAAACTGAACATTCTATGTGCCCGGTCATTAGTAACAGCAGAACACTGTTTAAACTCAGTGAAATTCATATTTAACATGATTCAGACGAATTTGGGCGCTAAAACAGAAGAGAGCTGTCCAACAGCTAAGGTGTGTGGAAACACTGCTTACACCTTGTGGGGAGACCTAATTTGGTCCCTCTGACACCTAAATAAGTCATTTTGGCTTCTCTAATGCAAAAGGCCACTGAAAGAATGTAATGGTTATAATTCACTTCTCACAGCTCAGAAAGGCAGAAATTTGATGCCAAATATGCTGCAAATGAACATTCTATGTGCCCGGTCATTAGTAACAGCAGAACACTGTTTAAACTCAGTGAAATTCATATTTAACATGATTCAGACGAATTTGGGCGCTAAAACAGAAGAGAGCTGTCCAACAGCTAAGGTGTGTGGAAACACTGCTTACACCTTGTGGGGAGACCTAATTTGGTCCCTCTGACACCTAAATAAGTCATTTTGGCTTCTCTAATGCAAAAGGCCACTGAAAGAATGTAATGGTTATAATTCACTTCTCACAGCTCAGAAAGGCAGAAATTTGATGCCAAATATGCTGCAAATGAACATTCTATGTGCCCGGTCATTAGTAACAGCAGAACACTGTTTAAACTCAGTGAAATTCATATTTAACATGATTCAGACGAATTTGGGCGCTAAAACAGAAGAGAGCTGTCCAACAGCTAAGGTGTGTGGAAACACTGCTTACACCTTGTGGGGAGACCTAATTTGGTCCCTCTGACACCTAAATAAGTCATTTTGGCTTCTCTAATGCAAAAGGCCACTGAAAGAATGTAATGGTTATAATTCACTTCTCACAGCTCAGAAAGGCAGAAATTTGATGCCAAATATGCTGCAAATGAACATTCTATGTGCCCGGTCATTAGTAACAGCAGAACACTGTTTAAACTCAGTGAAATTCATATTTAACATGATTCAGACGAATTTGGGCGCTAAAACAGAAGAGAGCTGTCCAACAGCTAAGGTGTGTGGAAACACTGCTTACACCTTGTGGGGAGACCTAATTTGGTCCCTCTGACACCTAAATAAGTCATTTTGGCTTCTCTAATGCAAAAGGCCACTGAAAGAATGTAATGGTTATAATTCACTTCTCACAGCTCAGAAAGGCAGAAATTTGATGCCAAATATGCTGCAAATGAACATTCTATGTGCCCGGTCATTAGTAACAGCAGAACACTGTTTAAACTCAGTGAAATTCATATTTAACATGATTCAGACGAATTTGGGCGCTAAAACAGAAGAGAGCTGTCCAACAGCTAAGGTGTGTGGAAACACTGCTTACACCTTGTGGGGAGACCTAATTTGGTCCCTCTGACACCTAAATAAGTCATTTTGGCTTCTCTAATGCAAAAGGCCACTGAAAGAATGTAATGGTTATAATTCACTTCTCACAGCTCAGAAAGGCAGAAATTTGATGCCAAATATGCTGCAAATGAACATTCTATGTGCCCGGTCATTAGTAACAGCAGAACACTGTTTAAACTCAGTGAAATTCATATTTAACATGATTCAGACGAATTTGGGCGCTAAAACAGAAGAGAGCTGTCCAACAGCTAAGGTGTGTGGAAACACTGCTTACACCTTGTGGGGAGACCTAATTTGGTCCCTCTGACACCTAAATAAGTCATTTTGGCTTCTCTAATGCAAAAGGCCACTGAAAGAATGTAATGGTTATAATTCACTTCTCACAGCTCAGAAAGGCAGAAATTTGATGCCAAATATGCTGCAAATGAACATTCTATGTGCCCGGTCATTAGTAACAGCAGAACACTGTTTAAACTCAGTGAAATTCATATTTAACATGATTCAGACGAATTTGGGCGCTAAAACAGAAGAGAGCTGTCCAACAGCTAAGGTGTGTGGAAACACTGCTTACACCTTGTGGGGAGACCTAATTTGGTCCCTCTGACACCTAAATAAGTCATTTTGGCTTCTCTAATGCAAAAGGCCACTGAAAGAATGTAATGGTTATAATTCACTTCTCACAGCTCAGAAAGGCAGAAATTTGATGCCAAATATGCTGCAAATGAACATTCTATGTGCCCGGTCATTAGTAACAGCAGAACACTGTTTAAACTCAGTGAAATTCATATTTAACATGATTCAGACGAATTTGGGCGCTAAAACAGAAGAGAGCTGTCCAACAGCTAAGGTGTGTGGAAACACTGCTTACACCTTGTGGGGAGACCTAATTTGGTCCCTCTGACACCTAAATAAGTCATTTTGGCTTCTCTAATGCAAAAGGCCACTGAAAGAATGTAATGGTTATAATTCACTTCTCACAGCTCAGAAAGGCAGAAATTTGATGCCAAATATGCTGCAAATGAACATTCTATGTGCCCGGTCATTAGTAACAGCAGAACACTGTTTAAACTCAGTGAAATTCATATTTAACATGATTCAGACGAATTTGGGCGCTAAAACAGAAGAGAGCTGTCCAACAGCTAAGGTGTGTGGAAACACTGCTTACACCTTGTGGGGAGACCTAATTTGGTCCCTCTGACACCTAAATAAGTCATTTTGGCTTCTCTAATGCAAAAGGCCACTGAAAGAATGTAATGGTTATAATTCACTTCTCACAGCTCAGAAAGGCAGAAATTTGATGCCAAATATGCTGCAAATGAACATTCTATGTGCCCGGTCATTAGTAACATCAGAACACTGTTTAAACTCAGTGAAATTCATATTTAACATGATTCAGACGAATTTGGGCGCTAAAACAGAAGAGAGCTGTCCAACAGCTAAGGTGTGTGGAAACACTGCTTACACCTTGTGGGGAGACCTAATTTGGTCCCTCTGACACCTAAATAAGTCATTTTGGCTTCTCTAATGCAAAAGGCCACTGAAAGAATGTAATGGTTATAATTCACTTCTCACAGCTCAGAAAGGCAGAAATTTGATGCCAAATATGCTGCAAATGAACATTCTATGTGCCCGGTCATTAGTAACAGCAGAACACTGTTTAAACTCAGTGAAATTCATATTTAACATGATTCAGACGAATTTGGGCGCTAAAACAGAAGAGAGCTGTCCAACAGCTAAGGTGTGTGGAAACACTGCTTACACCTTGTGGGGAGACCTAATTTGGTCCCTCTGACACCTAAATAAGTCATTTTGGCTTCTCTAATGCAAAAGGCCACTGAAAGAATGTAATGGTTATAATTCACTTCTCACAGCTCAGAAAGGCAGAAATTTGATGCCAAATATGCTGCAAATGAACATTCTATGTGCCCGGTCATTAGTAACAGCAGAACACTGTTTAAACTCAGTGAAATTCATATTTAACATGATTCAGACGAATTTGGGCGCTAAAACAGAAGAGAGCTGTCCAACAGCTAAGGTGTGTGGAAACACTGCTTACACCTTGTGGGGAGACCTAATTTGGTCCCTCTGACACCTAAATAAGTCATTTTGGCTTCTCTAATGCAAAAGGCCACTGAAAGAATGTAATGGTTATAATTCACTTCTCACAGCTCAGAAAGGCAGAAATTTGATGCCAAATATGCTGCAAATGAACATTCTATGTGCCCGGTCATTAGTAACAGCAGAACACTGTTTAAACTCAGTGAAATTCATATTTAACATGATTCAGACGAATTTGGGCGCTAAAACAGAAGAGAGCTGTCCAACAGCTAAGGTGTGTGGAAACACTGCTTACACCTTGTGGGGAGACCTAATTTGGTCCCTCTGACACCTAAATAAGTCATTTTGGCTTCTCTAATGCAAAAGGCCACTGAAAGAATGTAATGGTTATAATTCACTTCTCACAGCTCAGAAAGGCAGAAATTTGATGCCAAATATGCTGCAAATGAACATTCTATGTGCCCGGTCATTAGTAACAGCAGAACACTGTTTAAACTCAGTGAAATTCATATTTAACATGATTCAGACGAATTTGGGCGCTAAAACAGAAGAGAGCTGTCCAACAGCTAAGGTGTGTGGAAACACTGCTTACACCTTGTGGGGAGACCTAATTTGGTCCCTCTGACACCTAAATAAGTCATTTTGGCTTCTCTAATGCAAAAGGCCACTGAAAGAATGTAATGGTTATAATTCACTTCTCACAGCTCAGAAAGGCAGAAATTTGATGCCAAATATGCTGCAAATGAACATTCTATGTGCCCGGTCATTAGTAACAGCAGAACACTGTTTAAACTCAGTGAAATTCATATTTAACATGATTCAGACGAATTTGGGCGCTAAAACAGAAGAGAGCTGTCCAACAGCTAAGGTGTGTGGAAACACTGCTTACACCTTGTGGGGAGACCTAATTTGGTCCCTCTGACACCTAAATAAGTCATTTTGGCTTCTCTAATGCAAAAGGCCACTGAAAGAATGTAATGGTTATAATTCACTTCTCACAGCTCAGAAAGGCAGAAATTTGATGCCAAATATGCTGCAAATGAACATTCTATGTGCCCGGTCATTAGTAACAGCAGAACACTGTTTAAACTCACTGAAATTCATATTTAACATGATTCAGACGAATTTGGGCGCTAAAACAGAAGAGAGCTGTCCAACAGCTAAGGTGTGTGGAAACACTGCTTACACCTTGTGGGGAGACCTAATTTGGTCCCTCTGACACCTAAATAAGTCATTTTGGCTTCTCTAATGCAAAAGGCCACTCAAAGAATGTAATGGTTATAATTCACTTCTCACAGCTCAGAAAGGCAGAAATTTGATGCCAAATATGCTGCAAATGAACATTCTATGTGCCCGGTCATTAGTAACAGCAGAACACTGTTTAAACTCAGTGAAATTCATATTTAACATGATTCAGACGAATTTGGGCGCTAAAACAGAAGAGAGCTGTCCAACAGCTAAGGTGTGTGGAAACACTGCTTACACCTTGTGGGGAGACCTAATTTGGTCCCTCTGACACCTAAATAAGTCATTTTGGCTTCTCTAATGCAAAAGGCCACTGAAAGAATGTAATGGTTATAATTCACTTCTCACAGCTCAGAAAGGCAGAAATTTGATGCCAAATATGCTGCAAATGAACATTCTATGTGCCCGGTCATTAGTAACAGCAGAACACTGTTTAAACTCAGTGAAATTCATATTTAACATGATTCAGACGAATTTGGGCGCTAAAACAGAAGAGAGCTGTCCAACAGCTAAGGTGTGTGGAAACACTGCTTACACCTTGTGGGGAGACCTAATTTGGTCCCTCTGACACCTAAATAAGTCATTTTGGCTTCTCTAATGCAAAAGGCCACTGAAAGAATGTAATGGTTATAATTCACTTCTCACAGCTCAGAAAGGCAGAAATTTGATGCCAAATATGCTGCAAATGAACATTCTATGTGCCCGGTCATTAGTAACAGCAGAACACTGTTTAAACTCAGTGAAATTCATATTTAACATGATTCAGACGAATTTGGGCGCTAAAACAGAAGAGAGCTGTCCAACAGCTAAGGTGTGTGGAAACACTGCTTACACCTTGTGGGGAGACCTAATTTGGTCCCTCTGACACCTAAATAAGTCATTTTGGCTTCTCTAATGCAAAAGGCCACTGAAAGAATGTAATGGTTATAATTCACTTCTCACAGCTCAGAAAGGCAGAAATTTGATGCCAAATATGCTGCAAATGAACATTCTATGTGCCCGGTCATTAGTAACAGCAGAACACTGTTTAAACTCAGTGAAATTCATATTTAACATGATTCAGACGAATTTGGGCGCTAAAACAGAAGAGAGCTGTCCAACAGCTAAGGTGTGTGGAAACACTGCTTACACCTTGTGGGGAGACCTAATTTGGTCCCTCTGACACCTAAATAAGTCATTTTGGCTTCTCTAATGCAAAAGGCCACTGAAAGAATGTAATGGTTATAATTCACTTCTCACAGCTCAGAAAGGCAGAAATTTGATGCCAAATATGCTGCAAATGAACATTCTATGTGCCCGGTCATTAGTAACAGCAGAACACTGTTTAAACTCAGTGAAATTCATATTTAACATGATTCAGACGAATTTGGGCGCTAAAACAGAAGAGAGCTGTCCAACAGCTAAGGTGTGTGGAAACACTGCTTACACCTTGTGGGGAGACCTAATTTGGTCCCTCTGACACCTAAATAAGTCATTTTGGCTTCTCTAATGCAAAAGGCCACTGAAAGAATGTAATGGTTATAATTCACTTCTCACAGCTCAGAAAGGCAGAAATTTGATGCCAAATATGCTGCAAATGAACATTCTATGTGCCCGGTCATTAGTAACAGCAGAACACTGTTTAAACTCAGTGAAATTCATATTTAACATGATTCAGACGAATTTGGGCGCTAAAACAGAAGAGAGCTGTCCAACAGCTAAGGTGTGTGGAAACACTGCTTACACCTTGTGGGGAGACCTAATTTGGTCCCTCTGACACCTAAATAAGTCATTTTGGCTTCTCTAATGCAAAAGGCCACTGAAAGAATGTAATGGTTATAATTCACTTCTCACAGCTCAGAAAGGCAGAAATTTGATGCCAAATATGCTGCAAATGAACATTCTATGTGCCCGGTCATTAGTAACAGCAGAACACTGTTTAAACTCAGTGAAATTCATATTTAACATGATTCAGACGAATTTGGGCGCTAAAACAGAAGAGAGCTGTCCAACAGCTAAGGTGTGTGGAAACACTGCTTACACCTTGTGGGGAGACCTAATTTGGTCCCTCTGACACCTAAATAAGTCATTTTGGCTTCTCTAATGCAAAAGGCCACTGAAAGAATGTAATGGTTATAATTCACTTCTCACAGCTCAGAAAGGCAGAAATTTGATGCCAAATATGCTGCAAATGAACATTCTATGTGCCCGGTCATTAGTAACAGCAGAACACTGTTTAAACTCAGTGAAATTCATATTTAACATGATTCAGACGAATTTGGGCGCTAAAACAGAAGAGAGCTGTCCAACAGCTAAGGTGTGTGGAAACACTGCTTACACCTTGTGGGGAGACCTAATTTGGTCCCTCTGACACCTAAATAAGTCATTTTGGCTTCTCTAATGCAAAAGGCCACTGAAAGAATGTAATGGTTATAATTCACTTCTCACAGCTCAGAAAGGCAGAAATTTGATGCCAAATATGCTGCAAATGAACATTCTATGTGCCCGGTCATTAGTAACAGCAGAACACTGTTTAAACTCAGTGAAATTCATATTTAACATGATTCAGACGAATTTGGGCGCTAAAACAGAAGAGAGCTGTCCAACAGCTAAGGTGTGTGGAAACACTGCTTACACCTTGTGGGGAGACCTAATTTGGTCCCTCTGACACCTAAATAAGTCATTTTGGCTTCTCTAATGCAAAAGGCCACTGAAAGAATGTAATGGTTATAATTCACTTCTCACAGCTCAGAAAGGCAGAAATTTGATGCCAAATATGCTGCAAATGAACATTCTATGTGCCCGGTCATTAGTAACAGCAGAACACTGTTTAAACTCAGTGAAATTCATATTTAACATGATTCAGACGAATTTGGGCGCTAAAACAGAAGAGAGCTGTCCAACAGCTAAGGTGTGTGGAAACACTGCTTACACCTTGTGGGGAGACCTAATTTGGTCCCTCTGACACCTAAATAAGTCATTTTGGCTTCTCTAATGCAAAAGGCCACTGAAAGAATGTAATGGTTATAATTCACTTCTCACAGCTCAGAAAGGCAGAAATTTGATGCCAAATATGCTGCAAATGAACATTCTATGTGCCCGGTCATTAGTAACAGCAGAACACTGTTTAAACTCAGTGAAATTCATATTTAACATGATTCAGACGAATTTGGGCGCTAAAACAGAAGAGAGCTGTCCAACAGCTAAGGTGTGTGGAAACACTGCTTACACCTTGTGGGGAGACCTAATTTGGTCCCTCTGACACCTAAATAAGTCATTTTGGCTTCTCTAATGCAAAAGGCCACTGAAAGAATGTAATGGTTATAATTCACTTCTCACAGCTCAGAAAGGCAGAAATTTGATGCCAAATATGCTGCAAACTGAACATTCTATGTGCCCGGTCATTAGTAACAGCAGAACACTGTTTAAACTCAGTGAAATTCATATTTAACATGATTCAGACGAATTTGGGCGCTAAAACAGAAGAGAGCTGTCCAACAGCTAAGGTGTGTGGAAACACTGCTTACACCTTGTGGGGAGACCTAATTTGGTCCCTCTGACACCTAAATAAGTCATTTTGGCTTCTCTAATGCAAAAGGCCACTGAAAGAATGTAATGGTTATAATTCACTTCTCACAGCTCAGAAAGGCAGAAATTTGATGCCAAATATGCTGCAAATGAACATTCTATGTGCCCGGTCATTAGTAACAGCAGAACACTGTTTAAACTCAGTGAAATTCATATTTAACATGATTCAGACGAATTTGGGCGCTAAAACAGAAGAGAGCTGTCCAACAGCTAAGGTGTGTGGAAACACTGCTTACACCTTGTGGGGAGACCTAATTTGGTCCCTCTGACACCTAAATAAGTCATTTTGGCTTCTCTAATGCAAAAGGCCACTGAAAGAATGTAATGGTTATAATTCACTTCTCACAGCTCAGAAAGGCAGAAATTTGATGCCAAATATGCTGCAAATGAACATTCTATGTGCCCGGTCATTAGTAACATCAGAACACTGTTTAAACTCAGTGAAATTCATATTTAACATGATTCAGACGAATTTGGGCGCTAAAACAGAAGAGAGCTGTCCAACAGCTAAGGTGTGTGGAAACACTGCTTACACCTTGTGGGGAGACCTAATTTGGTCCCTCTGACACCTAAATAAGTCATTTTGGCTTCTCTAATGCAAAAGGCCACTGAAAGAATGTAATGGTTATAATTCACTTCTCACAGCTCAGAAAGGCAGAAATTTGATGCCAAATATGCTGCAAATGAACATTCTATGTGCCCGGTCATTAGTAACAGCAGAACACTGTTTAAACTCAGTGAAATTCATATTTAACATGATTCAGACGAATTTGGGCGCTAAAACAGAAGAGAGCTGTCCAACAGCTAAGGTGTGTGGAAACACTGCTTACACCTTGTGGGGAGACCTAATTTGGTCCCTCTGACACCTAAATAAGTCATTTTGGCTTCTCTAATGCAAAAGGCCACTGAAAGAATGTAATGGTTATAATTCACTTCTCACAGCTCAGAAAGGCAGAAATTTGATGCCAAATATGCTGCAAACTGAACATTCTATGTGCCCGGTCATTAGTAACATCAGAACACTGTTTAAACTCAGTGAAATTCATATTTAACATGATTCAGACGAATTTGGGCGCTAAAACAGAAGAGAGCTGTCCAACAGCTAAGGTGTGTGGAAACACTGCTTACACCTTGTGGGGAGACCTAATTTGGTCCCTCTGACACCTAAATAAGTCATTTTGGCTTCTCTAATGCAAAAGGCCACTGAAAGAATGTAATGGTTATAATTCACTTCTCACAGCTCAGAAAGGCAGAAATTTGATGCCAAATATGCTGCAAATGAACATTCTATGTGCCCGGTCATTAGTAACAGCAGAACACTGTTTAAACTCAGTGAAATTCATATTTAACATGATTCAGACGAATTTGGGCGCTAAAACAGAAGAGAGCTGTCCAACAGCTAAGGTGTGTGGAAACACTGCTTACACCTTGTGGGGAGACCTAATTTGGTCCCTCTGACACCTAAATAAGTCATTTTGGCTTCTCTAATGCAAAAGGCCACTGAAAGAATGTAATGGTTATAATTCACTTCTCACAGCTCAGAAAGGCAGAAATTTGATGCCAAATATGCTGCAAATGAACATTCTATGTGCCCGGTCATTAGTAACAGCAGAACACTGTTTAAACTCAGTGAAATTCATATTTAACATGATTCAGACGAATTTGGGCGCTAAAACAGAAGAGAGCTGTCCAACAGCTAAGGTGTGTGGAAACACTGCTTACACCTTGTGGGGAGACCTAATTTGGTCCCTCTGACACCTAAATAAGTCATTTTGGCTTCTCTAATGCAAAAGGCCACTGAAAGAATGTAATGGTTATAATTCACTTCTCACAGCTCAGAAAGGCAGAAATTTGATGCCAAATATGCTGCAAATGAACATTCTATGTGCCCGGTCATTAGTAACATCAGAACACTGTTTAAACTCAGTGAAATTCATATTTAACATGATTCAGACGAATTTGGGCGCTAAAACAGAAGAGAGCTGTCCAACAGCTAAGGTGTGTGGAAACACTGCTTACACCTTGTGGGGAGACCTAATTTGGTCCCTCTGACACCTAAATAAGTCATTTTGGCTTCTCTAATGCAAAAGGCCACTGAAAGAATGTAATGGTTATAATTCACTTCTCACAGCTCAGAAAGGCAGAAATTTGATGCCAAATATGCTGCAAATGAACATTCTATGTGCCCGGTCATTAGTAACAGCAGAACACTGTTTAAACTCAGTGAAATTCATATTTAACATGATTCAGACGAATTTGGGCGCTAAAACAGAAGAGAGCTGTCCAACAGCTAAGGTGTGTGGAAACACTGCTTACACCTTGTGGGGAGACCTAATTTGGTCCCTCTGACACCTAAATAAGTCATTTTGGCTTCTCTAATGCAAAAGGCCACTGAAAGAATGTAATGGTTATAATTCACTTCTCACAGCTCAGAAAGGCAGAAATTTGATGCCAAATATGCTGCAAATGAACATTCTATGTGCCCGGTCATTAGTAACAGCAGAACACTGTTTAAACTCAGTGAAATTCATATTTAACATGATTCAGACGAATTTGGGCGCTAAAACAGAAGAGAGCTGTCCAACAGCTAAGGTGTGTGGAAACACTGCTTACACCTTGTGGGGAGACCTAATTTGGTCCCTCTGACACCTAAATAAGTCATTTTGGCTTCTCTAATGCAAAAGGCCACTGAAAGAATGTAATGGTTATAATTCACTTCTCACAGCTCAGAAAGGCAGAAATTTGATGCCAAATATGCTGCAAACTGAACATTCTATGTGCCCGGTCATTAGTAACAGCAGAACACTGTTTAAACTCAGTGAAATTCATATTTAACATGATTCAGACGAATTTGGGCGCTAAAACAGAAGAGAGCTGTCCAACAGCTAAGGTGTGTGGAAACACTGCTTACACCTTGTGGGGAGACCTAATTTGGTCCCTCTGACACCTAAATAAGTCATTTTGGCTTCTCTAATGCAAAAGGCCACTGAAAGAATGTAATGGTTATAATTCACTTCTCACAGCTCAGAAAGGCAGAAATTTGATGCCAAATATGCTGCAAATGAACATTCTATGTGCCCGGTCATTAGTAACAGCAGAACACTGTTTAAACTCAGTGAAATTCATATTTAACATGATTCAGACGAATTTGGGCGCTAAAACAGAAGAGAGCTGTCCAACAGCTAAGGTGTGTGGAAACACTGCTTACACCTTGTGGGGAGACCTAATTTGGTCCCTCTGACACCTAAATAAGTCATTTTGGCTTCTCTAATGCAAAAGGCCACTGAAAGAATGTAATGGTTATAATTCACTTCTCACAGCTCAGAAAGGCAGAAATTTGATGCCAAATATGCTGCAAACTGAACATTCTATGTGCCCGGTCATTAGTAACATCAGAACACTGTTTAAACTCAGTGAAATTCATATTTAACATGATTCAGACGAATTTGGGCGCTAAAACAGAAGAGAGCTGTCCAACAGCTAAGGTGTGTGGAAACACTGCTTACACCTTGTGGGGAGACCTAATTTGGTCCCTCTGACACCTAAATAAGTCATTTTGGCTTCTCTAATGCAAAAGGCCACTGAAAGAATGTAATGGTTATAATTCACTTCTCACAGCTCAGAAAGGCAGAAATTTGATGCCAAATATGCTGCAAATGAACATTCTATGTGCCCGGTCATTAGTAACAGCAGAACACTGTTTAAACTCAGTGAAATTCATATTTAACATGATTCAGACGAATTTGGGCGCTAAAACAGAAGAGAGCTGTCCAACAGCTAAGGTGTGTGGAAACACTGCTTACACCTTGTGGGGAGACCTAATTTGGTCCCTCTGACACCTAAATAAGTCATTTTGGCTTCTCTAATGCAAAAGGCCACTGAAAGAATGTAATGGTTATAATTCACTTCTCACAGCTCAGAAAGGCAGAAATTTGATGCCAAATATGCTGCAAATGAACATTCTATGTGCCCGGTCATTAGTAACAGCAGAACACTGTTTAAACTCAGTGAAATTCATATTTAACATGATTCAGACGAATTTGGGCGCTAAAACAGAAGAGAGCTGTCCAACAGCTAAGGTGTGTGGAAACACTGCTTACACCTTGTGGGGAGACCTAATTTGGTCCCTCTGACACCTAAATAAGTCATTTTGGCTTCTCTAATGCAAAAGGCCACTGAAAGAATGTAATGGTTATAATTCACTTCTCACAGCTCAGAAAGGCAGAAATTTGATGCCAAATATGCTGCAAACTGAACATTCTATGTGCCCGGTCATTAGTAACAGCAGAACACTGTTTAAACTCAGTGAAATTCATATTTAACATGATTCAGACGAATTTGGGCGCTAAAACAGAAGAGAGCTGTCCAACAGCTAAGGTGTGTGGAAACACTGCTTACACCTTGTGGGGAGACCTAATTTGGTCCCTCTGACACCTAAATAAGTCATTTTGGCTTCTCTAATGCAAAAGGCCACTGAAAGAATGTAATGGTTATAATTCACTTCTCACAGCTCAGAAAGGCAGAAATTTGATGCCAAATATGCTGCAAACTGAACATTCTATGTGCCCGGTCATTAGTAACAGCAGAACACTGTTTAAACTCAGTGAAATTCATATTTAACATGATTCAGACGAATTTGGGCGCTAAAACAGAAGAGAGCTGTCCAACAGCTAAGGTGTGTGGAAACACTGCTTACACCTTGTGGGGAGACCTAATTTGGTCCCTCTGACACCTAAATAAGTCATTTTGGCTTCTCTAATGCAAAAGGCCACTGAAAGAATGTAATGGTTATAATTCACTTCTCACAGCTCAGAAAGGCAGAAATTTGATGCCAAATATGCTGCAAACTGAACATTCTATGTGCCCGGTCATTAGTAACAGCAGAACACTGTTTAAACTCAGTGAAATTCATATTTAACATGATTCAGACGAATTTGGGCGCTAAAACAGATAGAGAGCTGTCCAACAGCTAAGGTGTGTGGAAACACTGCTTACACCTTGTGGGGAGACCTAATTTGGTCCCTCTGACACCTAAATAAGTCATTTTGGCTTCTCTAATGCAAAAGGCCACTGAAAGAATGTAATGGTTATAATTCACTTCTCACAGCTCAGAAAGGCAGAAATTTGATGCCAAATATGCTGCAAATGAACATTCTATGTGCCCGGTCATTAGTAACAGCAGAACACTGTTTAAACTCAGTGAAATTCATATTTAACATGATTCAGACGAATTTGGGCGCTAAAACAGAAGAGAGCTGTCCAACAGCTAAGGTGTGTGGAAACACTGCTTACACCTTGTGGGGAGACCTAATTTGGTCCCTCTGACACCTAAATAAGTCATTTTGGCTTCTCTAATGCAAAAGGCCACTGAAAGAATGTAATGGTTATAATTCACTTCTCACAGCTCAGAAAGGCAGAAATTTGATGCCAAATATGCTGCAAATGAACATTCTATGTGCCCGGTCATTAGTAACAGCAGAACACTGTTTAAACTCAGTGAAATTCATATTTAACATGATTCAGACGAATTTGGGCGCTAAAACAGAAGAGAGCTGTCCAACAGCTAAGGTGTGTGGAAACACTGCTTACACCTTGTGGGGAGACCTAATTTGGTCCCTCTGACACCTAAATAAGTCATTTTGGCTTCTCTAATGCAAAAGGCCACTGAAAGAATGTAATGGTTATAATTCACTTCTCACAGCTCAGAAAGGCAGAAATTTGATGCCAAATATGCTGCAAACTGAACATTCTATGTGCCCGGTCATTAGTAACAGCAGAACACTGTTTAAACTCAGTGAAATTCATATTTAACATGATTCAGACGAATTTGGGCGCTAAAACAGAAGAGAGCTGTCCAACAGCTAAGGTGTGTGGAAACACTGCTTACACCTTGTGGGGAGACCTAATTTGGTCCCTCTGACACCTAAATAAGTCATTTTGGCTTCTCTAATGCAAAAGGCCACTGAAAGAATGTAATGGTTATAATTCACTTCTCACAGCTCAGAAAGGCAGAAATTTGATGCCAAATATGCTGCAAATGAACATTCTATGTGCCCGGTCATTAGTAACAGCAGAACACTGTTTAAACTCAGTGAAATTCATATTTAACATGATTCAGACGAATTTGGGCGCTAAAACAGAAGAGAGCTGTCCAACAGCTAAGGTGTGTGGAAACACTGCTTACACCTTGTGGGGAGACCTAATTTGGTCCCTCTGACACCTAAATAAGTCATTTTGGCTTCTCTAATGCAAAAGGCCACTGAAAGAATGTAATGGTTATAATTCACTTCTCACAGCTCAGAAAGGCAGAAATTTGATGCCAAATATGCTGCAAATGAACATTCTATGTGCCCGGTCATTAGTAACAGCAGAACACTGTTTAAACTCAGTGAAATTCATATTTAACATGATTCAGACGAATTTGGGCGCTAAAACAGAAGAGAGCTGTCCAACAGCTAAGGTGTGTGGAAACACTGCTTACACCTTGTGGGGAGACCTAATTTGGTCCCTCTGACACCTAAATAAGTCATTTTGGCTTCTCTAATGCAAAAGGCCACTGAAAGAATGTAATGGTTATAATTCACTTCTCACAGCTCAGAAAGGCAGAAATTTGATGCCAAATATGCTGCAAATGAACATTCTATGTGCCCGGTCATTAGTAACAGCAGAACACTGTTTAAACTCAGTGAAATTCATATTTAACATGATTCAGACGAATTTGGGCGCTAAAACAGAAGAGAGCTGTCCAACAGCTAAGGTGTGTGGAAACACTGCTTACACCTTGTGGGGAGACCTAATTTGGTCCCTCTGACACCTAAATAAGTCATTTTGGCTTCTCTAATGCAAAAGGCCACTGAAAGAATGTAATGGTTATAATTCACTTCTCACAGCTCAGAAAGGCAGAAATTTGATGCCAAATATGCTGCAAATGAACATTCTATGTGCCCGGTCATTAGTAACAGCAGAACACTGTTTAAACTCAGTGAAATTCATATTTAACATGATTCAGACGAATTTGGGCGCTAAAACAGAAGAGAGCTGTCCAACAGCTAAGGTGTGTGGAAACACTGCTTACACCTTGTGGGGAGACCTAATTTGGTCCCTCTGACACCTAAATAAGTCATTTTGGCTTCTCTAATGCAAAAGGCCACTGAAAGAATGTAATGGTTATAATTCACTTCTCACAGCTCAGAAAGGCAGAAATTTGATGCCAAATATGCTGCAAATGAACATTCTATGTGCCCGGTCATTAGTAACAGCAGAACACTGTTTAAACTCAGTGAAATTCATATTTAACATGATTCAGACGAATTTGGGCGCTAAAACAGAAGAGAGCTGTCCAACAGCTAAGGTGTGTGGAAACACTGCTTACACCTTGTGGGGAGACCTAATTTGGTCCCTCTGACACCTAAATAAGTCATTTTGGCTTCTCTAATGCAAAAGGCCACTGAAAGAATGTAATGGTTATAATTCACTTCTCACAGCTCAGAAAGGCAGAAATTTGATGCCAAATATGCTGCAAATGAACATTCTATGTGCCCGGTCATTAGTAACAGCAGAACACTGTTTAAACTCAGTGAAATTCATATTTAACATGATTCAGACGAATTTGGGCGCTAAAACAGAAGAGAGCTGTCCAACAGCTAAGGTGTGTGGAAACACTGCTTACACCTTGTGGGGAGACCTAATTTGGTCCCTCTGACACCTAAATAAGTCATTTTGGCTTCTCTAATGCAAAAGGCCACTGAAAGAATGTAATGGTTATAATTCACTTCTCACAGCTCAGAAAGGCAGAAATTTGATGCCAAATATGCTGCAAACTGAACATTCTATGTGCCCGGTCATTAGTAACAGCAGAACACTGTTTAAACTCAGTGAAATTCATATTTAACATGATTCAGACGAATTTGGGCGCTAAAACAGAAGAGAGCTGTCCAACAGCTAAGGTGTGTGGAAACACTGCTTACACCTTGTGGGGAGACCTAATTTGGTCCCTCTGACACCTAAATAAGTCATTTTGGCTTCTCTAATGCAAAAGGCCACTGAAAGAATGTAATGGTTATAATTCACTTCTCACAGCTCAGAAAGGCAGAAATTTGATGCCAAATATGCTGCAAATGAACATTCTATGTGCCCGGTCATTAGTAACAGCAGAACACTGTTTAAACTCAGTGAAATTCATATTTAACATGATTCAGACGATTTGGGCGCTAAAACAG
Source organism: Fundulus heteroclitus (assembly GCF_011125445.2). NCBI lineage: Eukaryota > Metazoa > Chordata > Actinopteri > Cyprinodontiformes > Fundulidae > Fundulus > Fundulus heteroclitus. The sequence continues at coordinate 16,745 of NW_023397047.1, read as the reverse complement.
ATAGAGAGCTGTCCAACAGCTAAGGTGTGTGGAAACACTGCTTACACCTTGTGGGGAGACCTAATTTGGTCCCTCTGACACCTAAATAAGTCATTTTGGCTTCTCTAATGCAAAAGGCCACTGAAAGAATGTAATGGTTATAATTCACTTCTCACAGCTCAGAAAGGCAGAAATTTGATGCCAAATATGCTGCAAATGAACATTCTATGTGCCCGGTCATTAGTAACAGCAGAACACTGTTTAAACTCAGTGAAATTCATATTTAACATGATTCAGACGAATTTGGGCGCTAAAACAGAAGAGAGCTGTCCAACAGCTAAGGTGTGTGGAAACACTGCTTACACCTTGTGGGGAGACCTAATTTGGTCCCTCTGACACCTAAATAAGTCATTTTGGCTTCTCTAATGCAAAAGGCCACTGAAAGAATGTAATGGTTATAATTCACTTCTCACAGCTCAGAAAGGCAGAAATTTGATGCCAAATATGCTGCAAATGAACATTCTATGTGCCCGGTCATTAGTAACAGCAGAACACTGTTTAAACTCAGTGAAATTCATATTTAACATGATTCAGACGAATTTGGGCGCTAAAACAGAAGAGAGCTGTCCAACAGCTAAGGTGTGTGGAAACACTGCTTACACCTTGTGGGGAGACCTAATTTGGTCCCTCTGACACCTAAATAAGTCATTTTGGCTTCTCTAATGCAAAAGGCCACTGAAAGAATGTAATGGTTATAATTCACTTCTCACAGCTCAGAAAGGCAGAAATTTGATGCCAAATATGCTGCAAATGAACATTCTATGTGCCCGGTCATTAGTAACATCAGAACACTGTTTAAACTCAGTGAAATTCATATTTAACATGATTCAGACGAATTTGGGCGCTAAAACAGAAGAGAGCTGTCCAACAGCTAAGGTGTGTGGAAACACTGCTTACACCTTGTGGGGAGACCTAATTTGGTCCCTCTGACACCTAAATAAGTCATTTTGGCTTCTCTAATGCAAAAGGCCACTGAAAGAATGTAATGGTTATAATTCACTTCTCACAGCTCAGAAAGGCAGAAATTTGATGCCAAATATGCTGCAAATGAACATTCTATGTGCCCGGTCATTAGTAACATCAGAACACTGTTTAAACTCAGTGAAATTCATATTTAACATGATTCAGACGAATTTGGGCGCTAAAACAGAAGAGAGCTGTCCAACAGCTAAGGTGTGTGGAAACACTGCTTACACCTTGTGGGGAGACCTAATTTGGTCCCTCTGACACCTAAATAAGTCATTTTGGCTTCTCTAATGCAAAAGGCCACTGAAAGAATGTAATGGTTATAATTCACTTCTCACAGCTCAGAAAGGCAGAAATTTGATGCCAAATATGCTGCAAATGAACATTCTATGTGCCCGGTCATTAGTAACAGCAGAACACTGTTTAAACTCAGTGAAATTCATATTTAACATGATTCAGACGAATTTGGGCGCTAAAACAGAAGAGAGCTGTCCAACAGCTAAGGTGTGTGGAAACACTGCTTACACCTTGTGGGGAGACCTAATTTGGTCCCTCTGACACCTAAATAAGTCATTTTGGCTTCTCTAATGCAAAAGGCCACTGAAAGAATGTAATGGTTATAATTCACTTCTCACAGCTCAGAAAGGCAGAAATTTGATGCCAAATATGCTGCAAACTGAACATTCTATGTGCCCGGTCATTAGTAACAGCAGAACACTGTTTAAACTCAGTGAAATTCATATTTAACATGATTCAGACGAATTTGGGCGCTTAAAACAGAAGAGAGCTGTCCAACAGCTAAGGTGTGTGGAAACACTGCTTACACCTTGTGGGGAGACCTAATTTGGTCCCTCTGACACCTAAATAAGTCATTTTGGCTTCTCTAATGCAAAAGGCCACTGAAAGAATGTAATGGTTATAATTCACTTCTCACAGCTCAGAAAGGCAGAAATTTGATGCCAAATATGCTGCAAATGAACATTCTATGTGCCCGGTCATTAGTAACAGCAGAACACTGTTTAAACTCAGTGAAATTCATATTTAACATGATTCAGACGAATTTGGGCGCTAAAACAGAAGAGAGCTGTCCAACAGCTAAGGTGTGTGGAAACACTGCTTACACCTTGTGGGGAGACCTAATTTGGTCCCTCTGACACCTAAATAAGTCATTTTGGCTTCTCTAATGCAAAAGGCCACTGAAAGAATGTAATGGTTATAATTCACTTCTCACAGCTCAGAAAGGCAGAAATTTGATGCCAAATATGCTGCAAACTGAACATTCTATGTGCCCGGTCATTAGTAACAGCAGAACACTGTTTAAACTCAGTGAAATTCATATTTAACATGATTCAGACGAATTTGGGCGCTAAAACAGAAGAGAGCTGTCCAACAGCTAAGGTGTGTGGAAACACTGCTTACACCTTGTGGGGAGACCTAATTTGGTCCCTCTGACACCTAAATAAGTCATTTTGGCTTCTCTAATGCAAAAGGCCACTGAAAGAATGTAATGGTTATAATTCACTTCTCACAGCTCAGAAAGGCAGAAATTTGATGCCAAATATGCTGCAAATGAACATTCTATGTGCCCGGTCATTAGTAACATCAGAACACTGTTTAAACTCAGTGAAATTCATATTTAACATGATTCAGACGAATTTGGGCGCTAAAACAGAAGAGAGCTGTCCAACAGCTAAGGTGTGTGGAAACACTGCTTACACCTTGTGGGGAGACCTAATTTGGTCCCTCTGACACCTAAATAAGTCATTTTGGCTTCTCTAATGCAAAAGGCCACTGAAAGAATGTAATGGTTATAATTCACTTCTCACAGCTCAGAAAGGCAGAAATTTGATGCCAAATATGCTGCAAATGAACATTCTATGTGCCCGGTCATTAGTAACAGCAGAACACTGTTTAAACTCAGTGAAATTCATATTTAACATGATTCAGACGAATTTGGGCGCTAAAACAGAAGAGAGCTGTCCAACAGCTAAGGTGTGTGGAAACACTGCTTACACCTTGTGGGGAGACCTAATTTGGTCCCTCTGACACCTAAATAAGTCATTTTGGCTTCTCTAATGCAAAAGGCCACTGAAAGAATGTAATGGTTATAATTCACTTCTCACAGCTCAGAAAGGCAGAAATTTGATGCCAAATATGCTGCAAATGAACATTCTATGTGCCCGGTCATTAGTAACAGCAGAACACTGTTTAAACTCAGTGAAATTCATATTTAACATGATTCAGACGAATTTGGGCGCTAAAACAGAAGAGAGCTGTCCAACAGCTAAGGTGTGTGGAAACACTGCTTACACCTTGTGGGGAGACCTAATTTGGTCCCTCTGACACCTAAATAAGTCATTTTGGCTTCTCTAATGCAAAAGGCCACTGAAAGAATGTAATGGTTATAATTCACTTCTCACAGCTCAGAAAGGCAGAAATTTGATGCCAAATATGCTGCAAATGAACATTCTATGTGCCCGGTCATTAGTAACAGCAGAACACTGTTTAAACTCAGTGAAATTCATATTTAACATGATTCAGACGAATTTGGGCGCTAAAACAGAAGAGAGCTGTCCAACAGCTAAGGTGTGTGGAAACACTGCTTACACCTTGTGGGGAGACCTAATTTGGTCCCTCTGACACCTAAATAAGTCATTTTGGCTTCTCTAATGCAAAAGGCCACTGAAAGAATGTAATGGTTATAATTCACTTCTCACAGCTCAGAAAGGCAGAAATTTGATGCCAAATATGCTGCAAATGAACATTCTATGTGCCCGGTCATTAGTAACAGCAGAACACTGTTTAAACTCAGTGAAATTCATATTTAACATGATTCAGACGAATTTGGGCGCTAAAACAGAAGAGAGCTGTCCAACAGCTAAGGTGTGTGGAAACACTGCTTACACCTTGTGGGGAGACCTAATTTGGTCCCTCTGACACCTAAATAAGTCATTTTGGCTTCTCTAATGCAAAAGGCCACTGAAAGAATGTAATGGTTATAATTCACTTCTCACAGCTCAGAAAGGCAGAAATTTGATGCCAAATATGCTGCAAATGAACATTCTATGTGCCCGGTCATTAGTAACAGCAGAACACTGTTTAAACTCAGTGAAATTCATATTTAACATGATTCAGACGAATTTGGGCGCTAAAACAGAAGAGAGCTGTCCAACAGCTAAGGTGTGTGGAAACACTGCTTACACCTTGTGGGGAGACCTAATTTGGTCCCTCTGACACCTAAATAAGTCATTTTGGCTTCTCTAATGCAAAAGGCCACTGAAAGAATGTAATGGTTATAATTCACTTCTCACAGCTCAGAAAGGCAGAAATTTGATGCCAAATATGCTGCAAATGAACATTCTATGTGCCCGGTCATTAGTAACAGCAGAACACTGTTTAAACTCAGTGAAATTCATATTTAACATGATTCAGACGAATTTGGGCGCTAAAACAGAAGAGAGCTGTCCAACAGCTAAGGTGTGTGGAAACACTGCTTACACCTTGTGGGGAGACCTAATTTGGTCCCTCTGACACCTAAATAAGTCATTTTGGCTTCTTTAATGCAAAAGGCCACTGAAAGAATGTAATGGTTATAATTCACTTCTCACAGCTCAGAAAGGCAGAAATTTGATGCCAAATATGGTGCAAATGAACATTCTATGTGCCCGGTCATTAGTAACAGCAGAACACTGTTTAAACTCAGTGAAATTCATATTTAACATGATTCAGACGAATTTGGGCGCTAAAACAGAAGAGAGCTGTCCAACAGCTAAGGTGTGTGGAAACACTGCTTACACCTTGTGGGGAGACCTAATTTGGTCCCTCTGACACCTAAATAAGTCATTTTGGCTTCTCTAATGCAAAAGGCCACTGAAAGAATGTAATGGTTATAATTCACTTCTCACAGCTCAGAAAGGCAGAAATTTGATGCCAAATATGCTGCAAACTAACATTCTATGTGCCCGGTCATTAGTAACAGCAGAACACTGTTTAAACTCAGTGAAATTCATATTTAACATGATTCAGACGAATTTGGGCGCTAAAACAGAAGAGAGCTGTCCAACAGCTAAGGTGTGTGGAAACACTGCTTACACCTTGTGGGGAGACCTAATTTGGTCCCTCTGACACCTAAATAAGTCATTTTGGCTTCTCTAATGCAAAAGGCCACTGAAAGAATGTAATGGTTATAATTCACTTCTCACAGCTCAGAAAGGCAGAAATTTGATGCCAAATATGCTGCAAATGAACATTCTATGTGCCCGGTCATTAGTAACAGCAGAACACTGTTTAAACTCAGTGAAATTCATATTTAACATGATTCAGACGAATTTGGGCGCTAAAACAGAAGAGAGCTGTCCAACAGCTAAGGTGTGTGGAAACACTGCTTACACCTTGTGGGGAGACCTAATTTGGTCCCTCTGACACCTAAATAAGTCATTTTGGCTTCTCTAATGCAAAAGGCCACTGAAAGAATGTAATGGTTATAATTCACTTCTCACAGCTCAGAAAGGCAGAAATTTGATGCCAAATATGCTGCAAATGAACATTCTATGTGCCCGGTCATTAGTAACAGCAGAACACTGTTTAAACTCAGTGAAATTCATATTTAACATGATTCAGACGAATTTGGGCGCTAAAACAGAAGAGAGCTGTCCAACAGCTAAGGTGTGTGGAAACACTGCTTACACCTTGTGGGGAGACCTAATTTGGTCCCTCTGACACCTAAATAAGTCATTTTGGCTTCTCTAATGCAAAAGGCCACTGAAAGAATGTAATGGTTATAATTCACTTCTCACAGCTCAGAAAGGCAGAAATTTGATGCCAAATATGCTGCAAATGAACATTCTATGTGCCCGGTCATTAGTAACAGCAGAACACTGTTTAAACTCAGTGAAATTCATATTTAACATGATTCAGACGAATTTGGGCGCTAAAACAGAAGAGAGCTGTCCAACAGCTAAGGTGTGTGGAAACACTGCTTACACCTTGTGGGGAGACCTAATTTGGTCCCTCTGACACCTAAATAAGTCATTTTGGCTTCTCTAATGCAAAAGGCCACTGAAAGAATGTAATGGTTATAATTCACTTCTCACAGCTCAGAAAGGCAGAAATTTGATGCCAAATATGCTGCAAATGAACATTCTATGTGCCCGGTCATTAGTAACAGCAGAACACTGTTTAAACTCAGTGAAATTCATATTTAACATGATTCAGACGAATTTGGGCGCTAAAACAGAAGAGAGCTGTCCAACAGCTAAGGTGTGTGGAAACACTGCTTACACCTTGTGGGGAGACCTAATTTGGTCCCTCTGACACCTAAATAAGTCATTTTGGCTTCTCTAATGCAAAAGGCCACTGAAAGAATGTAATGGTTATAATTCACTTCTCACAGCTCAGAAAGGCAGAAATTTGATGCCAAATATGCTGCAAATGAACATTCTATGTGCCCGGTCATTAGTAACAGCAGAACACTGTTTAAACTCAGTGAAATTCATATTTAACATGATTCAGACGAATTTGGGCGCTAAAACAGAAGAGAGCTGTCCAACAGCTAAGGTGTGTGGAAACACTGCTTACACCTTGTGGGGAGACCTAATTTGGTCCCTCTGACACCTAAATAAGTCATTTTGGCTTCTCTAATGCAAAAGGCCACTGAAAGAATGTAATGGTTATAATTCACTTCTCACAGCTCAGAAAGGCAGAAATTTGATGCCAAATATGCTGCAAATGAACATTCTATGTGCCCGGTCATTAGTAACAGCAGAACACTGTTTAAACTCAGTGAAATTCATATTTAACATGATTCAGACGAATTTGGGCGCTAAAACAGATAGAGAGCTGTCCAACAGCTAAGGTGTGTGGAAACACTGCTTACACCTTGTGGGGAGACCTAATTTGGTCCCTCTGACACCTAAATAAGTCATTTTGGCTTCTCTAATGCAAAAGGCCACTGAAAGAATGTAATGGTTATAATTCACTTCTCACAGCTCAGAAAGGCAGAAATTTGATGCCAAATATGCTGCAAATGAACATTCTATGTGCCCGGTCATTAGTAACAGCAGAACACTGTTTAAACTCAGTGAAATTCATATTTAACATGATTCAGACGAATTTGGGCGCTAAAACAGAAGAGAGCTGTCCAACAGCTAAGGTGTGTGGAAACACTGCTTACACCTTGTGGGGAGACCTAATTTGGTCCCTCTGACACCTAAATAAGTCATTTTGGCTTCTCTAATGCAAAAGGCCACTGAAAGAATGTAATGGTTATAATTCACTTCTCACAGCTCAGAAAGGCAGAAATTTGATGCCAAATATGCTGCAAATGAACATTCTATGTGCCCGGTCATTAGTAACATCAGAACACTGTTTAAACTCAGTGAAATTCATATTTAACATGATTCAGACGAATTTGGGCGCTAAAACAGAAGAGAGCTGTCCAACAGCTAAGGTGTGTGGAAACACTGCTTACACCTTGTGGGGAGACCTAATTTGGTCCCTCTGACACCTAAATAAGTCATTTTGGCTTCTCTAATGCAAAAGGCCACTGAAAGAATGTAATGGTTATAATTCACTTCTCACAGCTCAGAAAGGCAGAAATTTGATGCCAAATATGCTGCAAATGAACATTCTATGTGCCCGGTCATTAGTAACAGCAGAACACTGTTTAAACTCAGTGAAATTCATATTTAACATGATTCAGACGAATTTGGGCGCTAAAACAGAAGAGAGCTGTCCAACAGCTAAGGTGTGTGGAAACACTGCTTACACCTTGTGGGGAGACCTAATTTGGTCCCTCTGACACCTAAATAAGTCATTTTGGCTTCTCTAATGCAAAAGGCCACTGAAAGAATGTAATGGTTATAATTCACTTCTCACAGCTCAGAAAGGCAGAAATTTGATGCCAAATATGCTGCAAACTGAACATTCTATGTGCCCGGTCATTAGTAACAGCAGAACACTGTTTAAACTCAGTGAAATTCATATTTAACATGATTCAGACGAATTTGGGCGCTAAAACAGAAGAGAGCTGTCCAACAGCTAAGGTGTGTGGAAACACTGCTTACACCTTGTGGGGAGACCTAATTTGGTCCCTCTGACACCTAAATAAGTCATTTTGGCTTCTCTAATGCAAAAGGCCACTGAAAGAATGTAATGGTTATAATTCACTTCTCACAGCTCAGAAAGGCAGAAATTTGATGCCAAATATGCTGCAAATGAACATTCTATGTGCCCGGTCATTAGTAACAGCAGAACACTGTTTAAACTCAGTGAAATTCATATTTAACATGATTCAGACGAATTTGGGCGCTAAAACAGAAGAGAGCTGTCCAACAGCTAAGGTGTGTGGAAACACTGCTTACACCTTGTGGGGAGACCTAATTTGGTCCCTCTGACACCTAAATAAGTCATTTTGGCTTCTCTAATGCAAAAGGCCACTGAAAGAATGTAATGGTTATAATTCACTTCTCACAGCTCAGAAAGGCAGAAATTTGATGCCAAATATGCTGCAAACTGAACATTCTATGTGCCCGGTCATTAGTAACAGCAGAACACTGTTTAAACTCAGTGAAATTCATATTTAACATGATTCAGACGAATTTGGGCGCTAAAACAGAAGAGAGCTGTCCAACAGCTAAGGTGTGTGGAAACACTGCTTACACCTTGTGGGGAGACCTAATTTGGTCCCTCTGACACCTAAATAAGTCATTTTGGCTTCTCTAATGCAAAAGGCCACTGAAAGAATGTAATGGTTATAATTCACTTCTCACAGCTCAGAAAGGCAGAAATTTGATGCCAAATATGCTGCAAACTGAACATTCTATGTGCCCGGTCATTAGTAACATCAGAACACTGTTTAAACTCAGTGAAATTCATATTTAACATGATTCAGACGAATTTGGGCGCTAAAACAGAAGAGAGCTGTCCAACAGCTAAGGTGTGTGGAAACACTGCTTACACCTTGTGGGGAGACCTAATTTGGTCCCTCTGACACCTAAATAAGTCATTTTGGCTTCTCTAATGCAAAAGGCCACTGAAAGAATGTAATGGTTATAATTCACTTCTCACAGCTCAGAAAGGCAGAAATTTGATGCCAAATATGCTGCAAACTGAACATTCTATGTGCCCGGTCATTAGTAACAGCAGAACACTGTTTAAACTCAGTGAAATTCATATTTAACATGATTCAGACGAATTTGGGCGCTAAAACAGAAGAGAGCTGTCCAACAGCTAAGGTGTGTGGAAACACTGCTTACACCTTGTGGGGAGACCTAATTTGGTCCCTCTGACACCTAAATAAGTCATTTTGGCTTCTCTAATGCAAAAGGCCACTGAAAGAATGTAATGGTTATAATTCACTTCTCACAGCTCAGAAAGGCAGAAATTTGATGCCAAATATGCTGCAAATGAACATTCTATGTGCCCGGTCATTAGTAACAGCAGAACACTGTTTAAACTCAGTGAAATTCATATTTAACATGATTCAGACGAATTTGGGCGCTAAAACAGAAGAGAGCTGTCCAACAGCTAAGGTGTGTGGAAACACTGCTTACACCTTGTGGGGAGACCTAATTTGGTCCCTCTGACACCTAAATAAGTCATTTTGGCTTCTCTAATGCAAAAGGCCACTGAAAGAATGTAATGGTTATAATTCACTTCTCACAGCTCAGAAAGGCAGAAATTTGATGCCAAATATGCTGCAAATGAACATTCTATGTGCCCGGTCATTAGTAACAGCAGAACACTGTTTAAACTCAGTGAAATTCATATTTAACATGATTCAGACGAATTTGGGCGCTTAAAACAGAAGAGAGCTGTCCAACAGCTAAGGTGTGTGGAAACACTGCTTACACCTTGTGGGGAGACCTAATTTGGTCCCTCTGACACCTAAATAAGTCATTTTGGCTTCTCTAATGCAAAAGGCCACTGAAAGAATGTAATGGTTATAATTCACTTCTCACAGCTCAGAAAGGCAGAAATTTGATGCCAAATATGCTGCAAATGAACATTCTATGTGCCCGGTCATTAGTAACAGCAGAACACTGTTTAAACTCAGTGAAATTCATATTTAACATGATTCAGACGAATTTGGGCACTAAAACATTAGAGAGCTGTCCAACAGCTAAGGTGTGTGGAAACACTGCTTATACCTTGTGGGGAGACCTAATTTGGTCCCTCTGACACCTAAATAAGTCATTTTGGCTTCTCTAATGCAAAAGGCCACTGAAAGAATGTAATGGTTATAATTCACTTCTCACAGCTCAGAAAGGCAGAAATTTGATGCCAAATATGCTGCAAACTGAACATTCTATGTGCCCGGTCATTAGTAACAGCAGAACACTGTTTAAACTCAGTGAAATTCATATTTAACATGATTCAGACGAATTTGGGCGCTTAAAACAGAAGAGAGCTGTCCAACAGCTAAGGTGTGTGGAAACACTGCTTACACCTTGTGGGGAGACCTAATTTGGTCCCTCTGACACCTAAATAAGTCATTTTGGCTTCTCTAATGCAAAAGGCCACTGAAAGAATGTAATGGTTATAATTCACTTCTCACAGCTCAGAAAGGCAGAAATTTGATGCCAAATATGCTGCAAATGAACATTCTATGTGCCCGGTCATTAGTAACAGCAGAACACTGTTTAAACTCAGTGAAATTCATATTTAACATGATTCAGACGAATTTGGGCGCTAAAACAGAAGAGAGCTGTCCAACAGCTAAGGTGTGTGGAAACACTGCTTACACCTTGTGGGGAGACCTAATTTGGTCCCTCTGACACCTAAATAAGTCATTTTGGCTTCTCTAATGCAAAAGGCCACTGAAAGAATGTAATGGTTATAATTCACTTCTCACAGCTCAGAAAGGCAGAAATTTGATGCCAAATATGCTGCAAACTGAACATTCTATGTGCCCGGTCATTAGTAACAGCAGAACACTGTTTAAACTCAGTGAAATTCATATTTAACATGATTCAGACGAATTTGGGCGCTAAAACAGAAGAGAGCTGTCCAACAGCTAAGGTGTGTGGAAACACTGCTTACACCTTGTGGGGAGACCTAATTTGGTCCCTCTGACACCTAAATAAGTCATTTTGGCTTCTCTAATGCAAAAGGCCACTGAAAGAATGTAATGGTTATAATTCACTTCTCACAGCTCAGAAAGGCAGAAATTTGATGCCAAATATGCTGCAAATGAACATTCTATGTGCCCGGTCATTAGTAACAGCAGAACACTGTTTAAACTCAGTGAAATTCATATTTAACATGATTCAGACGAATTTGGGCGCTAAAACAGAAGAGAGCTGTCCAACAGCTAAGGTGTGTGGAAACACTGCTTACACCTTGTGGGGAGACCTAATTTGGTCCCTCTGACACCTAAATAAGTCATTTTGGCTTCTCTAATGCAAAAGGCCACTGAAAGAATGTAATGGTTATAATTCACTTCTCACAGCTCAGAAAGGCAGAAATTTGATGCCAAATATGCTGCAAACTGAACATTCTATGTGCCCGGTCATTAGTAACAGCAGAACACTGTTTAAACTCAGTGAAATTCATATTTAACATGATTCAGACGAATTTGGGCGCTAAAACAGAAGAGAGCTGTCCAACAGCTAAGGTGTGTGGAAACACTGCTTACACCTTGTGGGGAGACCTAATTTGGTCCCTCTGACACCTAAATAAGTCATTTTGGCTTCTCTAATGCAAAAGGCCACTGAAAGAATGTAATGGTTATAATTCACTTCTCACAGCTCAGAAAGGCAGAAATTTGATGCCAAATATGCTGCAAACTGAACATTCTATGTGCCCGGTCATTAGTAACATCAGAACACTGTTTAAACTCAGTGAAATTCATATTTAACATGATTCAGACGAATTTGGGCGCTAAAACAGAAGAGAGCTGTCCAACAGCTAAGGTGTGTGGAAACACTGCTTACACCTTGTGGGGAGACCTAATTTGGTCCCTCTGACACCTAAATAAGTCATTTTGGCTTCTCTAATGCAAAAGGCCACTGAAAGAATGTAATGGTTATAATTCACTTCTCACAGCTCAGAAAGGCAGAAATTTGATGCCAAATATGCTGCAAATGAACATTCTATGTGCCCGGTCATTAGTAACAGCAGAACACTGTTTAAACTCAGTGAAATTCATATTTAACATGATTCAGACGAATTTGGGCGCTAAAACAGAAGAGAGCTGTCCAACAGCTAAGGTGTGTGGAAACACTGCTTACACCTTGTGGGGAGACCTAATTTGGTCCCTCTGACACCTAAATAAGTCATTTTGGCTTCTCTAATGCAAAAGGCCACTGAAAGAATGTAATGGTTATAATTCACTTCTCACAGCTCAGAAAGGCAGAAATTTGATGCCAAATATGCTGCAAATGAACATTCTATGTGCCCGGTCATTAGTAACAGCAGAACACTGTTTAAACTCAGTGAAATTCATATTTAACATGATTCAGACGAATTTGGGCGCTAAAACAGAAGAGAGCTGTCCAACAGCTAAGGTGTGTGGAAACACTGCTTACACCTTGTGGGGAGACCTAATTTGGTCCCTCTGACACCTAAATAAGTCATTTTGGCTTCTCTAATGCAAAAGGCCACTGAAAGAATGTAATGGTTATAATTCACTTCTCACAGCTCAGAAAGGCAGAAATTTGATGCCAAATATGCTGCAAACTGAACATTCTATGTGCCCGGTCATTAGTAACAGCAGAACACTGTTTAAACTCAGTGAAATTCATATTTAACATGATTCAGACGAATTTGGGCGCTAAAACAGAAGAGAGCTGTCCAACAGCTAAGGTGTGTGGAAACACTGCTTACACCTTGTGGGGAGACCTAATTTGGTCCCTCTGACACCTAAATAAGTCATTTTGGCTTCTCTAATGCAAAAGGCCACTGAAAGAATGTAATGGTTATAATTCACTTCTCACAGCTCAGAAAGGCAGAAATTTGATGCCAAATATGCTGCAAACTGAACATTCTATGTGCCCGGTCATTAGTAACATCAGAACACTGTTTAAACTCAGTGAAATTCATATTTAACATGATTCAGACGAATTTGGGCGCTAAAACAGAAGAGAGCTGTCCAACAGCTAAGGTGTGTGGAAACACTGCTTACACCTTGTGGGGAGACCTAATTTGGTCCCTCTGACACCTAAATAAGTCATTTTGGCTTCTCTAATGCAAAAGGCCACTGAAAGAATGTAATGGTTATAATTCACTTCTCACAGCTCAGAAAGGCAGAAATTTGATGCCAAATATGCTGCAAATGAACATTCTATGTGCCCGGTCATTAGTAACAGCAGAACACTGTTTAAACTCAGTGAAATTCATATTTAACATGATTCAGACGAATTTGGGCGCTAAAACAGATAGAGAGCTGTCCAACAGCTAAGGTGTGTGGAAACACTGCTTACACCTTGTGGGGAGACCTAATTTGGTCCCTCTGACACCTAAATAAGTCATTTTGGCTTCTCTAATGCAAAAGGCCACTGAAAGAATGTAATGGTTATAATTCACTTCTCACAGCTCAGAAAGGCAGAAATTTGATGCCAAATATGCTGCAAATGAACATTCTATGTGCCCGGTCATTAGTAACAGCAGAACACTGTTTAAACTCAGTGAAATTCATATTTAACATGATTCAGACGAATTTGGGCGCTAAAACAGAAGAGAGCTGTCCAACAGCTAAGGTGTGTGGAAACACTGCTTACACCTTGTGGGGAGACCTAATTTGGTCCCTCTGACACCTAAATAAGTCATTTTGGCTTCTCTAATGCAAAAGGCCACTGAAAGAATGTAATGGTTATAATTCACTTCTCACAGCTCAGAAAGGCAGAAATTTGATGCCAAATATGCTGCAAATGAACATTCTATGTGCCCGGTCATTAGTAACAGCAGAACACTGTTTAAACTCAGTGAAATTCATATTTAACATGATTCAGACGAATTTGGGCGCTAAAACAGAAGAGAGCTGTCCAACAGCTAAGGTGTGTGGAAACACTGCTTACACCTTGTGGGGAGACCTAATTTGGTCCCTCTGACACCTAAATAAGTCATTTTGGCTTCTCTAATGCAAAAGGCCACTGAAAGAATGTAATGGTTATAATTCACTTCTCACAGCTCAGAAAGGCAGAAATTTGATGCCAAATATGCTGCAAACTGAACATTCTATGTGCCCGGTCATTAGTAACAGCAGAACACTGTTTAAACTCAGTGAAATTCATATTTAACATGATTCAGACGAATTTGGGCGCTAAAACAGAAGAGAGCTGTCCAACAGCTAAGGTGTGTGGAAACACTGCTTACACCTTGTGGGGAGACCTAATTTGGTCCCTCTGACACCTAAATAAGTCATTTTGGCTTCTCTAATGCAAAAGGCCACTGAAAGAATGTAATGGTTATAATTCACTTCTCACAGCTCAGAAAGGCAGAAATTTGATGCCAAATATGCTGCAAATGAACATTCTATGTGCCCGGTCATTAGTAACAGCAGAACACTGTTTAAACTCAGTGAAATTCATATTTAACATGATTCAGACGAATTTGGGCGCTAAAACAGAAGAGAGCTGTCCAACAGCTAAGGTGTGTGGAAACACTGCTTACACCTTGTGGGGAGACCTAATTTGGTCCCTCTGACACCTAAATAAGTCATTTTGGCTTCTCTAATGCAAAAGGCCACTGAAAGAATGTAATGGTTATAATTCACTTCTCGCAGCTCAGAAAGGCAGAAATTTGATGCCAAATATGCTGCAAATGAACATTCTATGTGCCCGGTCATTAGTAACAGCAGAACACTGTTTAAACTCAGTGAAATTCATATTTAACATGATTCAGACGAATTTGGGCGCTAAAACAGATAGGAGCTGTCCAACAGCTAAGGTGTGTGGAAACACTGCTTACACCTTGTGGGGAGACCTAATTTGGTCCCTCTGACACCTAAATAAGTCATTTTGGCTTCTCTAATGCAAAAGGCCACTGAAAGAATGTAATGGTTATAATTCACTTCTCACAGCTCAGAAAGGCAGAAATTTGATGCCAAATATGCTGCAAACTAACATTCTATGTGCCCGGTCATTAGTAACAGCAGAACACTGTTTAAACTCAGTGAAATTCATATTTAACATGATTCAGACGAATTTGGGCGCTAAAACAGAAGAGAGCTGTCCAACAGCTAAGGTGTGTGGAAACACTGCTTACACCTTGTGGGGAGACCTAATTTGGTCCCTCTGACACCTAAATAAGTCATTTTGGCTTCTCTAATGCAAAAGGCCACTGAAAGAATGTAATGGTTATAATTCACTTCTCACAGCTCAGAAAGGCAGAAATTTGATGCCAAATATGCTGCAAATGAACATTCTATGTGCCCGGTCATTAGTAACAGCAGAACACTGTTTAAACTCAGTGAAATTCATATTTAACATGATTCAGACGAATTTGGGCGCTAAAACAGAAGAGAGCTGTCCAACAGCAAAGGTGTGTGGAAACACTGCTTACACCTTGTGGGGAGACCTAATTTGGTCCCTCTGACACCTAAATAAGTCATTTTGGCTTCTCTAATGCAAAAGGCCACTGAAAGAATGTAATGGTTATAATTCACTTCTCACAGCTCAGAAAGGCAGAAATTTGATGCCAAATATGCTGCAAATGAACATTCTATGTGCCCGGTCATTAGTAACAGCAGAACACTGTTTAAACTCAGTGAAATTCATATTTAACATGATTCAGACGAATTTGGGCGCTAAAACAGAAGAGAGCTGTCCAACAGCTAAGGTGTGTGGAAACACTGCTTACACCTTGTGGGGAGACCTAATTTGGTCCCTCTGACACCTAAATAAGTCATTTTGGCTTCTCTAATGCAAAAGGCCACTGAAAGAATGTAATGGTTATAATTCACTTCTCACAGCTCAGAAAGGCAGAAATTTGATGCCAAATATGCTGCAAATGAACATTCTATGTGCCCGGTCATTAGTAACAGCAGAACACTGTTTAAACTCAGTGAAATTCATATTTAACATGATTCAGACGAATTTGGGCGCTAAAACAGAAGAGAGCTGTCCAACAGCTAAGGTGTGTGGAAACACTGCTTACACCTTGTGGGGAGACCTAATTTGGTCCCTCTGACACCTAAATAAGTCATTTTGGCTTCTCTAATGCAAAAGGCCACTGAAAGAATGTAATGGTTATAATTCACTTCTCACAGCTCAGAAAGGCAGAAATTTGATGCCAAATATGCTGCAAATGAACATTCTATGTGCCCGGTCATTAGTAACATCAGAACACTGTTTAAACTCAGTGAAATTCATATTTAACATGATTCAGACGAATTTGGGCGCTAAAACAGAAGAGAGCTGTCCAACAGCTAAGGTGTGTGGAAACACTGCTTACACCTTGTGGGGAGACCTAATTTGGTCCCTCTGACACCTAAATAAGTCATTTTGGCTTCTCTAATGCAAAAGGCCACTGAAAGAATGTAATGGTTATAATTCACTTCTCACAGCTCAGAAAGGCAGAAATTTGATGCCAAATATGCTGCAAATGAACATTCTATGTGCCCGGTCATTAGTAACAGCAGAACACTGTTTTAAACTCAGTGAACTTCATATTTAACCTGATTCAGACGGTTGGGCGCTAAAACAGAAGAGCGTGTTCCAACAGCTAAGGTGTGTGTCAAACACTGCTTACACCCTTGTGGGGAGGACCTAATTTGGTCCCTCTGACATCCTAAATAAGTC
>NW_023397046.1:0-71957 GCF_011125445.2 Fundulus heteroclitus | reverse complement strand
TTTTTTTTTTTCCGAGAGAGTGAGGGCAGTCATGTTTATTTAACACAGACAGAGATTAATGTGAACACTGGACGGAGCGAGCGTGAGCGTGATTAAACGACACGGCGTCTCCACACACCCAGTGCTGCAGAGGCGAGGATGTTTGCCACAGGTGTTGATCCTGACAGCCTTCAGCTCAGCCAGATGGGCTGCAGAACAAATCCAGTCTGTGTCAGACCCCGCTTGTCTTCTTGCCCCGTCTGCGAGCGAGTGTGACAGCCGAGAGTGTTTGTATGAGGCGCTTCTGATGGTTTCGACCTCTCGGCTTGATAAACTCCTCTGCACTTCATCCTGCAGACAAACAAAAAAGGGAAGAGCGGCGAGGGTCTCTCGGGGGATTCGGGCGGCGTGCGTCTCTTTGTGGCGCTGTCAGGTCACTGTGGGAGGTATCGGAGGCCGGCCGTGAGGGTGGAGCAGGGGCCTCGCTGGTTAGCATGTAAATGAACTGTTTAATGCTGCTGAAAGGTCAGAGAGGTCCAGCTCGGCGATAATTCGCTGTGAGATCATCATTGTTGACGCTTTTGTGCAGGCATGTGTGGGAGGCTGTTCAGAGCGGCAGCTGCACATTTTACTTTAAGATTTATTCTTCTCTTTTGAAGAAATCTGGTCCCAGTAATCAGTGATGTTAGTTCACATCAAGCCAATTTTGATAAAAATAATCAAAAATGCTTCTTTCTCAAGAAATGTACTCATGAAAAACACAATTGAATGTCTGCCGTGGTTGTAGCTGTCAAGTAAGACATCTTCAACTTCTGTCTTGGTAATTAAAGATAATGCTCGATCTCTGTGATGCATTAGACACAGATGATGTATATATTGGAAAAGGAAGTGGTACATTTCCTAAAATAATAGGATATTAATATTATTTTAATTCAGCAGAGCAGAGCAATTTTTTGTCATTTGGTCATTTTATAGCTATCTGAGTTGAAATGGCCTATGTGGGGTTCCTCATGGCTCCATTCTCGGCACACTGACTTTAACACTGTATTTCTGTGACACAACATGAACTTAATACCAGTAATCGCCACTCAACTAGACACAGTGAAGCTAAAGAGCACAAACCATGCAAGAGACCTGACCTGACCTAAAACCTAACATCCAATTTTATTACTCAGTAAGTTTACTACCATCCTCGGGGGGAAAAATACTCTATAAAATAAAAGGTTTTCTGTTAAAACGGGACTCTGGTCCAAAAGGCTTCTGCCAGAGTCTCTGCCAACAATGGATCATATGATCAGTCCCTAAATCACTGATCTATCACCTTGTTTTCAAAGGAGAATGATTGAGAAAGCTTATTGGTTTCCATGCTCCACAGATCCAGAACAAACTCTCCAAAAACCTCCAGTTATACCACCTGTAGATCCAGACTATAAACATGTTTACTGCTGCTTCCCCAAAAAGTTGGAGATCCTTTTAGTGATTCATTTTCATCATGTCTTATTTATTTATTTTTATCTTCATAGTCAGTCGTTCTTTTAATGCATTGCTTGTCTTTTATGTTATTTTTGCTCAAGTTTTTAAGCATTTTGAATCGCTCTGTGTATGAATGGTGCAGTCTAGAGGATCATACCTTGCTTATTGTTCAAGGGGAAACAAAAAATCAGTAAATCCCATCAGTTAAGGAGCAAGAAAAGTTCTGAACAGACAGAATAGAGAAAAGACACAGAGGAAAAACAACAAAAGGAATGATGATGATGATGGCTGGTTTAATGGTCCGGGTGTGCAGCTTGTTTGTTGGGCTGATATCTCTTTTTATTTTATTGATATGCCCCCTGTGAAGGTAAATGCCATGATGGCCCATGCTGCAGATGTCTGCTTGGTGGACGATTGATCGCTTTGGCATTTGATCCCTCGGCTCGCAGTGAAGGATGGGCCGCTTCGAGTCGTGGGAGAGCTCCCACGGCCGGCCTCCGCTCTGCTCCCCGCCTTCTTTCTGTCCCTCATTTATCTGCGGGGCCATAAATCCCTCTCTGTCTCCTCTCTAACACAAGTGCCTTTTAAAAACCGTGGTGACGTGGGGGTTTAAAGGTTTCATCTGTGCTCCTGTGGTGCTAAAAGCCTTATAAACAGTGGACACAGAGAAAAAATCTGCAGGTTCCTCCGGCTGTCAGACAATAAAAGGGTAGACTAATGTAGCTCAAAGACGTTAAGCTGCAAAAATCACCTCTGCAGCTTTCTTTCTGCTCCCCTTGTTTCATTTGAACATGTCACTCTCATAAGAAGCCCCCCGTTTTCTGGCTGGATAGTTTAAAATCTGGATATCGTTTGAAACAGGGTGTATATGAAAAGACGCCTGAATGAGCACACAAACCTCCCTGAATGGATGAGGGGAATATGAGAGCTGTAACAGCTTATCTGTGAATTAATTTGTTCAGTGAACATACTATGAATCACATCAGGTCATAAAAGCCAGATGGAGCAGCAGGAGAACTGGCACAAGGTGGTGAAGGCAGATATTTAACTGATCGGCGAAGCTTTCAGTGGTCTGCAGTGCCACCATGTGGAGGTCTGCTCAGATTACATAAATGATCTTTAAAATCTGCAAATTCTTCATCAACCACTAATAAAACATGTGAGGTGCTAAATACCACAGAAAATAATAAAGGTGTTTGAGAAAAGATGAAAAGGAAGAAGAGAAAGTCGATAAAATCGATGTTTTTTTTCTGGTCGAGTCAGAGTGAAGGAATGCAGGGGATGAAGGGGGTCAGGAGCTGCTCTTATCTCTGCCACCTCCTACAGCCAAATTTATGGAGACGTTTCTTTGGCGTGCTCCTCCTCCACGTCAGTGTTATAATCCTCGATAATCCCCACGGAGCGGGTGATGGAGGACGTCTGGGACAGGGAGGAGCGGTACCTTTCCCTGGGAGAGGCTCCATGTTCCAGAAAACGGGACGGCTGGAATGTTTCTGCACGTTCCTGCAGCCATGCATCAACTTGAAGGATGGAGCTGGATCTAAAAGAGGATTCACGTCGTAAATTAGGTTTTAAAGACCTGCATGATATCAGAGTAGAACAAAGATTTCATCACTTGGTATCAGTCTGAGGGTCTTTAGTACAAAATGCATGAAAGACGGATGGGAAAAAAAAAACGTTTAACCTTTTCTTTCCATTCCCCATTTATGAGTAAAGGAAAATAGAAAAATACATTTTTTTTCACCTCATTAAATTTCATCGACAGGACAGTAACAGTACATGACTCATCAATGCTCATACATTTATTTTTTGTTGGATTTGTTTAAAAAAAACAATCTTATTTCTGTACCTCACAATGGCCCGTAGAATTTACTGCTTTGTTTCACTAGAGTCAGAAAATTACGTTTATTTCTTAGGGTGAAATGATGTTGCCAGTGTTTATCAGAACTCTCCCTTAATTTAAACTCTCAGCACAACCATTCTTAAGTTTATATAGATTTACTGACTGCATAAGTCTGCAATTGTTGCTTAAAGGCTGGACCGCTGTAATCCACTGATATCAGGACCCCCTCCTTGTCAAAAAAAAAAAAAAAACATGTGTTGATCCAAAGTTCTTACTAACTAATCTAAAATGGGAGGCAGGTCTTTCAGTTTTAGTCTGTGCCAGAGACGCCCTGTCTGCTTTTAAAACTAGGCTTTAAACATTCCTTTTGTGAAGGTCATGGTTCGACTGTCTTAAGTTATTCAGAGCTATCTCTGTAGTTCTGTTGCTATAGGTTCAGGTTGCTGGAGGACATGCAGCCCACCAGTAGCAGATGGTGATACGGGTGGTGGTGGGCCATTAGAGGTCGGATATTACAAAACAGCAACTGGTTCAAAATAATTCTGTCCACGGTCACTTATCCAATTGATCTGCACATGGATCCAGAACCACAATAGATGGAAATGTGCCGAAAAAAAAATAAGGTAAGAAAGTTCAAGGGCAAAATAAATAAGGCAAGTACATCCATAAGTAAAAGAACAAAATGAATTAAAGTAAAACTATATGAAAGGAGTAAATAAATGGAGTAAAAATTGGAATGCCAACTAAATTATAAAACCTTGTCTAAAGCAAATAAATTGGGTATTTTGAATCTAAAAATAAAAGCAGACATTTGTCAATTTCTGTTTTTATTTGTACTTCTGTCATCTTCGGTCTTTGGCCGGTAGGTGGCGGTAAGGCGCTGCCGGCCAATGAGCGTCAGAGAAGAAGAGCCAGGTGTAAACATGGAGCAGTGAAGACAGGAGAGGAAACGACATGCTTCAACATATCTTTCCCGTTTTATGTTGAATTATGACCTAAAGAGGGAGAATCTCGATACGTGAGTTTGATGTTTTCAGGAACATTAAGATTTATTGTGTTTTGCATTTATTGCCGATGTCTTTCTACCAATAATAGGGGTTGACTGCAGCGTTTCGTGGCAGAATTTAGTGTTTAGTGTAATTTCGAAGTGCAGGACAGGGCTACAGTTTTTACTAAACTGTGAAGAAAAAAATACTAAACCGAAGAAGCAAACAGCTCTAAGAGAAGAAGACGCTTTTAAACATGCAGCGATGCTGTAGTTCAAACATGTGTAGTCGAAATATCCAAATTATTCACATTTATGGACGCTTTTCAGTTAAAAAAAAAGCACAAAAAAGAGACGCCCCGTTATATATTCAGTTTACCATTTTACAGTAATATTTCAAAAAGTCTTTTTAAATTACTATTCTTAGGTCATATCGCCTAAAGTTAGATTAGATTTGGGTCCCCTCTGCCTGTTAAGCCCATCTCCACCACTAGGGGGCGTTTCCTCTTGGTGGAATCAGTGAAAAGGGGCCAAGTTTAGCTGGCTGAGCTTAAAGTAATCCCAGATAATTGGTTATTAATTGCTGAGATATATTTGTGAACAAACTGAGCTCAAACGCAAAGAAGATTAAACTTATAGTTTCATCATATTGTAAATATGGTAACACACCAACCAATGATAATTCATTCATTAAGCTCTTGGTAAAATATTTTCAAAAAACTGAAAATTTTAGATGATCTGTGGAAAAATTAAAGCATTTATAGTTGGCCCCTGATGGTTTGGGGGCCCCTAAGCAGTGGCTTGGTTTGTTTTGGTGGCATTGTTGACTTGCAGTAAGAAGGTCCTGGGTTCAATTCCCGGCCTGCAGTGTTTTTGCCTGTTCTCCTCCTGCATCACGGGCTTCTCTCTGGGTTCTCCAGCTCCATCCCACAGTCCAAAAGCATGACTGTCGCTGCCACTTTCTGGCATTTCAAGGCTCAGATAACACAAAATTCAGAAAGTTTAAGAAATTGTGTCATTCATGGTAAAGCTTGAACTTAATGTATTCATTAAAACAGTTTTGGATTAAAAAAAATTGTGTGTGTTCAACAGACACAGGTGTAGCAGGAAATGAGGGGGTGTTTAGTCCTGGAGGTCATATTCTTTAGTGGATGTTCTGCCTCAGCGGTGACAGGAAATATCTGTTAATTGAGTTGACTGGTTTGACATTTTCTTTTAATGAATGATCATTAAAAACAGAACATTATGCTATTAAAAAAAGGGATCCTATTTGTATTATTTTGCAAAGTAAATGTTATATTATAGCTTGTAAAATTAAAATCAAAATAAAGAACTTTTTTTAAAGAGCAGTACACATAGTTTGTACTTTTCCACCAAACCAGTCGCATTTCTTTATTCACCGCCCGTCTTTGCAGCTTAAACAGACTATGGTGGGTCTGGTTACCTCGTGGTGTTTGGGCAGATTTGCTCAACAAAAGGCCTAAAATCAGACATTCCCGCTGTTGTAATGTTGATTTTAATGAGTTAAAGGCCACGGCGTTTATAAGGAGAATCCAGGCGAAGGAAGAGAAGCTGATGGGAGAAGACTTTACCTTTTACAGTTAAATTCGGAAATTAAGAAAAATGTTATGTTTTTTATGTTTTATCAGATAATTTGTGTTTTATTATTAAAAGCATGAACTAACAGACTTCTATATGGTAGACTTAAATAAACTCCTCGCCTTCACTTACACCACACATGTTTTTTTTTTATGAACCGAAAGGGACATTGTTGCCCGGTTCTGTCACTTATAGAAATTAAACAATCAGATTTTTTTAATATATCTTTCCAGCCGTTGTTGCTGACCAGTTCCAGAGGAAAGTTGTTTGTTTAGCCTAAAAATGTATTTAGAGCATCGAATAATGGAAGTTAAAATAAAAAGCAGGCCTGACTTTGATGAGAACAGGCTCTTAAACACTGATCTGTGTGTTTCCGTCAGCTTGCAGGCAGATCTGAGGACAGCTAAGGATGATGTTTCGTCTCCAGCTCCTCCAGCTCCTCCAGTCTGGAGCTCCAGCTCCCCTCGTCTGCCGTCAGATCCACAAACTGGCCTCGCTTCAGAAAGCAACGTCGCTGCCTCCCAGAAAGATGCAGAGCTTGCTGTACCCCTTCAGCGGCCTGGAGGTACACCTGGACAGGTGCTGAGCTGTGCCTCTGTCAATGTGGCGTTCAGCCCAAGCTCTCAGCTGGAGGGTTTTTAATGGGCTGCGGTCACTTTTCAGGTCGGTGGACAGGATGCAGTTTCAGCTCTTTCACCCCTCTGTGGAGGACATGATGGAGGCAGAGAAGCTCTACTGTTCTTCACCGTCTCATAAGATAGATTACCACATCTCTGCGGTGAGGTTGGACCACGCTCCTGCTCTGACGCAGCCAGAGGTCAGCACACGGACAGAAAGGCCGCTCAATGTTTTTTACGCTTCTGCATGAACCTTTAATGATTCCTGGAATTTCTGCCCTCAGAGCCACAAACAGCTCATGAACAAAGAGTCTAAGCCACCTTTAGCACCGACATGTTCACAGCTATAATGTCTAATCCTCCCCCAGGCGGTGCGGGTCCCTTGGCCACCATCACCTTCTCTATGCACCAACACATCAGTAGAGTCTTGATGTTTGGGACGATGGATGCTGTAAGCTCCACCCTGCTTACAGCTCCTGCCACATCGCCTGTGATGGTTGCTTGGTGTTGAGGGGGATTTGGGCTGCTAGAGGCACCCAAATCACTCCCAGACCAAAAAACCTTTGGTTTATCTAAGTGTCCAAACCACGTCTGAGTGCTGGGGTCCCATCAGGTGGCCTATGGCTCCCAGGGATGTGTCGGCCCTGCTGGGTTCCCAGAGTCTTGTGCCTTGCGCTGCCAGGCAGAGGAGGAACTCTGTGTCTGCAGCGCTGCTCCAAAGTGGTTCGTCACCTTAGGAAGATGAACAGTTTGGTTTTCTTTCGGTTTTGATCCGTTTGAGTTAGAGCTGGACGATATAGACAAAAAGCATACAGAGAAAATAGAAATCATATTGATTTATATCGATAATTATTAACAAATGCAAAACATTTATTGTAAGTGCAGCCCTGGACATTTTATGCTGTTGGTTACCGACTTATTTTTAGATACAGACACAAACACTGAATTCCAAATCAACCCTCTATTCAACCAACTTTTTACCAAAACTGCAAGTTTTTAAAAACGAAAAAAGAACGTGTGCTCCCTGAACTCTCTGAAGGGGGCGGAGCTTGGTTCCTGGGTCTGAGTTTTTATTGGTTGGAAGGATGAAATGACTGTAATATTAACCTACATGGCTAGACTGCAAAATGAAGGAAAACTGTTATTCTATTGAACTTTTTATTTTTTGTCTTTTAATCGATATATATTGTTATTGAATTATCGTCCGGCCCTAATTTGAGTATCGTTTAAACTATATTCATATCTAGATGACTTTGGTTAAACCCATTCTGAAACAACAGAGCCATCAGTGACATTTAGTAAAATGTGTCGCTTTGCTCTTTAGGAAGTAACATCAGGAGGCCTATGAGCTAACCTTAGCTGGTCTATTAAGCTTTTTAGACAAACACAAACAGTTTTATTTTATTTTATTTTTAGAGCAGCAGTAACTAGTGTTTTAGGGAAGCCATGTTTCTGGTTTTCTCAGCCAGAAATAATCATCCCCACAGACGGCTCTGTCTTCTTTTAAAGAGGGACCAACATTAAGGGAGGGAAGTCAAAGTCCCATCTTTCCGGGTGGCGTCCTGATCCGGCAGGCGTAAACCAGCCTGGGGAATTAACTCCCGGTGTCCTGAGTTTCTGCAGAGCTCTGTTAGTGAGCTGCTCGCCTGATTCAGCAAGGCTGCACACTGCAAAAACGGATCTAAAAATAAGTAAAATTTTCTTAAAGTTGGTGTATTTGTCCTTGATTTGAGCAGGTAAATAAGATTATCTGCCAATGGAATAAGTATTTTTACCCCTTAAATAAGATAATTAGACATCCTGCAACTGAAATAAGATGATGGAGATCAGTTGTTCCTATTTTAAGTACAAAAATCTTATTCCGTTGGCAGATCATCTTATGTACCTGCTCAAATCATGGACAAATACATTGATTTTAAGAACTAGTCCAGGCATCATACACAGCTGACTGACAGCTCACAGCCGTCTAACTCTCTGCACAGTCTTCCCTCCCCAGGAGCAGCGGTTTGCCTTTAATCAGGGTGCCGCTCTGTTGCTATGTATAATCAATGCATCGTGTCCAGCGTATAGAAATGACTGACTTTCATTCCTTCCTATAACTTAGGTTAACATGAAGAAGTATTAGGAGTATTTTTCTTCTTACTCAGCCCTGCCTATGAGGGACTCTGGAGTCTATATTTTGTATAGAAATAATGAAACAGCAGAGTTTTCGGAAGAAAAAAAAAACAGGAAGTAAATCCCTATGGAAAAACACTGAGAGCGAGGGACCTGGTGTCTAAACGCTCTCCAGTACTCCTGAAATATCGACCCGGCCTGCAGAAAATCTGCCATAATACGTCTTTCCTCCCCTGCAGCCTCATGCATTAGTGAGCAGGAGCAGGCGGCTGATGATGAATGTGCAGATTTACCGCCGGTCAGACGGGACAGCGGGCTCTCTCCGGCTTCGTTCCCACCCTGCCTCTCTTGGAGGAAGATGTGCCCACAGATGGCTGCCATCGCCGGCCTCCATCCGTCTGTGTGCTGTCACGGAGACGGATGGGAACCAGCCGTGTCCCGCGGGACGAGGCTGGCCGCTTGCTCTCAGAGCCGGCGCTCTAATGAAGGCGTTGCAGTAGAAGATCCATCAGCCGACTGCAGCTCAGGGCTCTGGTCACATGTTGGAACTGTAGAAACCCACTGACAGAGATTTACCTGCGTTTGTCTTCCCAGGTGTGTTTCATCGGCAGGAGCAACGTGGGGAAGTCGTCTCTCATCAAAGCTCTGTTTTCCCTCGCTCCGGAGGTAGAAGTCCGGGTCTCCAAAACTCCAGTGAGTACTTGAACACGACTTAATGTCAGCCGGACTTCACCGCGACACCTTCAGCTTCTCCTCCTTCCTGCACAGACAGGTTGATTCCTACTTCCTGTCAGGTTCTTAGTTCCACTGCTCTCTGAGCTTAAAGGCGGGTCATCTGTTCATGTTCTGTCAGACGTGTTGCGCTCAGATCGGACCCGCTACACAAGTTTATTTTTGATGTTGGCAGCTCCCTTTCTATATTTTTATTTATTCTGAAGCAGAGGTGGGTAGAGTAGCCAAAAACTGTACTCAAGTAAGAGTAAAAAAAAAAGTATTCAGTAAGAAGGCCACTCAAGTACTGTATTTCTTGGACTATAAGGCGCACTTAAAATCCTGAAATCTTCTCAGAAATCGATAGTGCGTATTATGTCTGATTACCGTTGTGCTTACTGACCGATTTTATGTGGTACAATGCGAAAAAATATAAGAAAAGAAAAAATATACAAAGAATAACATAATTACAAAACATCAAAATCTTTAAGTTGAACTTGAATTACAATACTTACAGTAGTTAATGTATTTACAGTATATTAGAACAGTGAAAAGTACTTTCAATGACCTCCAAATGGCTCAATAAACTCAGCAGATAGAAAATAACTTTAAAATACCAAAGCTTGGTTACAAATCAAAAGTCTCACTTTACCATAAACTCCAGGTTTTAGTCTCTCTGGTGCATTTTTGGTTAAAACAAGTTTGTTTTTTATTCGTGAAGTTACTCGCAGTCGGTAGAGTAGCCAGAACTTTTACTCAACTAAAAGTAAAAAATACAGTGCAGTAAATTGTACTCAAAAAGTTACTCAAGTAAATGTAACATAGAGAAATCTCAGCTTAGAGTGATCTTTATTTGGAGAAGTCAAAGCTGAACTTGTGTAGAACTGACGGTAAAGATCAGTCAGAAAAACTGGAGCTGAACTGATTCCAGAGACTGATTGGCTGATTTTTATTTACTTTCCTGAAAAAAATTTAAATATATTCCCTAAATATTAAGGGAATCAAAAGTAAGAATCCCACTATTTCCGTTCTTTAAACACATCGACCAAGAGCCTGTGGTTGAGACCACTTTCTTTGTTTAATTAAAACAAACAAATAGGTTAGAGATTCATGTTTCCATGCATAAATGGAAATAGTTTTATCATTTCTTCATTTGCTTTTGGATTCAAATTTTCTTCCCTCTTCAACGGAGATGTAGCACATTTTTGTCTCTTGTTGGTGTTAAACTGTGTTAATAGAAATCAGAATCAGCTGATCGGTGCATGATGAATGCAGCCTTGTTAAGTTTTAGCTGAGGGTTCAGCTCACATTTATCCTCTAATAAGGTTTATTATTAGAAACAACAGAGGAATTCAAACAGTCAGTGAATGCTTTTTTCCCCCTGGTCTCCATCTGATGGCTGTTGTCTGAAACTTTAAGAACGTGATGCTGAGCGAAGAGGACGATAAGAACAAATCAGCAAATACAGGCTGGATGCAGATCGCTGCTCATCAGTCTTGTTCTCCCTTCAGATCCTTCAAGGATTCTGTTCTCTCGCCCTCAGGGCCACACCAAGAAGATGAACTTCTTCAGAGTGGGAAAAGCTTTCACCCTGGTGGACATGCCGGGTTACGGTCACAAAGCGCCCGGAGACTTCGTCGACATGGTGGAGCCGTATCTTTACACCAGGAAAAAGTAAGTGGCAGCTTTCTGCTTCTTCTCACAGACAGCAGGAGGAGAAGGAGGCGTGTTTTACGGCTGTCTAACGTTTCTGAAAGTCTTAAAACCTCTTAGATTCTGGGCCGTTAGGAAAGAAAGACACTAATGTGGAATTTTGGTGATTAACTCAAAACTGACTGCAGGTTAGACAAACTGAAGATCTGCAGATTAAATGCATCAAAACAGATCTTAAAGCTGCCTTTATTATATTATCTTTTAATGTGTGATGCCAAATCTGACTATCACAAAAATATGAAATTAAGCAACAAACTGGAAAAGATAATAGAATCCACGGATTGCCCTCTGTGACATCCAAGTCCAGCCCCTCCATTCTGGTGTTTCCAGGCCAGATGGGAAATATTTGTCCCTCCAACGAGTTCTGGTTCTGCTCCGGGGTCTTTGCCCCGTCCTCTGAGGGCCTCCAGGAGCTACAGAGGCCTCCGGATCAGATGAACCTCCCCAGCCGACTCCTTTTGATGCAGAAGAGCAATAACTTTACTCTGAGCTCCTCCCTGTATCTCCAGGGTTGGTCCTGCAGAGGAAGCTCATACCAGCCTCGTTTCCAGGTCCCATGACCACCTGCAGGGTTTCGCGCTATCTTGGCGAGGAGGCCGCCTCGCCAAACTCACGCTACCGCCTCGCTAACGTTCCAAAAAATAAAAAAAAAAAAAAAACCCCAAAAAAATAAAAAAATAAAAAACTCGATATGCTTGCATGTTTATTTGAAGTTAACACGCGTTTTTTTTGTTGCTGCTTTCGCGCGTGCATATA
Organism: Fundulus heteroclitus; assembly: GCF_011125445.2. Lineage (NCBI taxonomy): Eukaryota > Metazoa > Chordata > Actinopteri > Cyprinodontiformes > Fundulidae > Fundulus > Fundulus heteroclitus. The sequence goes on along the minus strand of NW_023397046.1, from coordinate 60,166 downwards.
GTGAATGGCAGGGAAAACATGGATAACGAGGATTTTCTCATGTTCAGGGGGGGGGCTTAAGACTTTTAAAATGTCAAATGCCATATAGTTTTATGTTATGTTATCAAGTACTGAGAAAGTCATGTGCTAAAATATTTTGCATTTTATTCATTTAAATATATATATTTAACATTTATAAATATATAAATAACAATATACAAAAATATATTTACATATGTGTATACATATATACATATACACATACTTATATATACATATATATATATTTAATATGAATAACATGTAAAATATTTCAGCACCTAATTTCCTAGTAGTTGATAGTGTTAGTACATCCACTGACTGTAGAATTACCTATGAAACGTTTTCACACAGCCAGAAAACTGCTTGTTGTTGCAAGCAAATCCTATTGGATTCTGTGAGAGTAGGGAGGAGCAAGATGGCGGCCAGTGACTTCAGTTTTTCGGCAAAATCAGCACTCCAGTGTATTATATAGCTCAGTGGAAGCGACACGTTGGGAACTCAGATTACGTCCTGGATCTTTGTGGCTTTATCCACCAGGAGGCGCCATGGAGCCTCATGTTTTGTTGCAGGTCGTTGCTGCTGCGCCTGAGATAATTATTTGTCTTTGCTTTGAAGGAGGTGCTGTAAACCGTAATCAGTGAAGAGTTTTGCTGTTATTTTACTTCCTGCGACTGATCTAATGATGTCTTGTTTCTTCCAGTCTGGTGAGGACCTTCCTGTTGGTGGATGGCAGCGTTGGTCTCCAGAAGGCTGACCTGATCGCCCTGGAGATGTGTGAGGAGACCAGATCTCCATATGTGGTACAAATCTCACCTCTTTTCCTCTTTTGAAGTAAAATGAATTGAAATTAGCTTCAAAATAGCTGCAGTTTACTCTGACACAGACGTCATAATGAGACTGAAATCCTTTTCTGACCTACTGTAAGAGAACTGATGCGCGTTGTTTTTAACTTACCAAGGTTTAGAGTCTAAAGTCTTATAAAATTCAACTTAGAAATCCATAAAGCTGCTCTGAAAACGTCAGGGCCCAAAGTGTTCGGTGTTTCCAGTGCATGATGGAAACCGTGGGCCTAAACCCATTACTCCCTCCTTTTTAGCTTCGACTCATCCTTCTTCCAGATGCTCAACGTGTCCACAGTGAATTAATGCTGAACGTTCCCACTCAGCTATTTAAAAACATCCAGAACTGCCCCACTGCGACAGAATAACGAAGCACCGGCACTCTGAAGGGACTCGCCGTTCAATTATTCATCCTTTCGGGTTATTAAACTCTGTGAGAGATCAGCGGAGCTAAAGGGAGAGAGCAGTTAGAGGAAGCGAGGACGGAGAATCTGGACTCCAACAAGTTTTAACATCATTCCTGCAGATTTACTCCTTCGCTTTCTTACATACGTCTGGGTGACAGAATCTACTGAACTACAGCTGTCAGTGTCAGAACCACTAGTGACTGCTTGGATGCTATATTTAGTCAGATAATATACTTCAGTCAAGCTCTGCATATTGATAATATATTATTTTGCAGTGACAAAGATGAAAATTATGCCGTGTATCTGGTGAGTTAGATGGACTCCAACTGCCCTCAAAGCACAAACCTGATGAACGTCTTTAGTGGCTGAGCTGTAATTCACAGAGTGGTGGAGACGATATGCAATGATAAAATGTGGATTAATTATACCCGTTAATGATTAAATCATTCCCTGATGTCGTAGTCTGGGTTGTGATGAGACACTTATGAGCCACTTCATTGGAATCTGTTACTGCCTACACTGCTTCCTAGTGGGGAGCCAGTGCAAGTGCTCAAAGACATTTCTGGGATTTATCCCCTTAAGAACATCTTGCCTCTTCTATAGTATAACACTGTTGCAGGTAAAACTAATTGTTAACATCAATAGACATGTAGGAACTTAGAGAATTTCTAAAAAAGCTGGTTTTGTTTTATGTTGAAAGGAAATCGTGAATCAGTGGCGGTGCTTTATTTGAGCCTCTGACCGTTACTGTGGTGAAATGTTCTGGCAAACACTGAGTTGAGGTCCAGTACATGACCCAAAGACCTGCAGGTAGGGCTGGGAAGCTAATATTTAATCCCAATCAGGCCGATGCTTGTCGCGCCGCTCATGGGTGCCTCTCAGAACAGGAAGATGCATGATGTATTAGATGTAGGGATGTTAGAGCTGACGCTGCTGCTCAAGCTGAGGATTTGTAAGCAAGTATTCGTATAGCAACTTTCAAATATAAAACAACCCCAGAGGGCTTCATAATCAACATTAATCCCCATGAACAACTCTCTCCTGAGTACCTTAAGGCTCTGGATGTTGTGGGGCTGTGTTGGTTAACGCGGCTCTGCAACATTGCGTGGACATCGGGGGCAGTTCCCCTGGATTGGCAGACTGGGGTGGTGGTCCCCCTATTTAAAAAGGGGGACCGGAGGGTGTGTTCCAACTACAGAGGAATCACACTCTTAAGCCTCCCTGGTAAGGTCTATTCAGGGGTTCTGGAAAGGAGGGTCCGTCGGATAGTCGAATCTCGGATTCAGGAAGAGCAGTGTGGTTTTGGTCCTGGCCGTGGAACACTGGACCAGCTCTATACCCTCAGCAGGATTCTTGAGGGGGCATGGGAGTTTGCCCAACCAGTCTACATGTGCTTTGTGGATCTGGAGAAGGCATTCGACCGTGTCCCCCGGGGGATCCTGTGGGGGGTACTCCGGGAGTATGGAGTACCGGACCCTTTAATAAGGGCTGTCAGGTCTCTGTACGACCGGTGTCAGAGTCTGGTCCGCATTGCCGGCAGTAAGTCGGACTCGTTTCCGGTGAGAGTTGGACTCCGCCAAGGCTGCCCTTTGTCACCGATTCTGTTCATAACTTTTATGGACAGAATTTCTAGGCGCAGCCAAGGTGTTGAGGGGATCCGCTTTGGTGGCCTTAGGATTGCGTCTCTGCTATTCGCGGATGACGTGGTCCTATTGGCTTCATCAGGGCGTGATCTACAGCTCTCACTGGAGCGGTTCGCAGCCGAGTGCGAAGCGGCCGGGATGAAAATCAGTGCCTCCAAATCCGAGACCATGGTCTTGAACCGGAAAAGGGTAGAGTGCCTTCTCCGGGTTGGGGAGGATGTCCTGCCCCTAGTGGAGGAGTTCAAGTATCTTGGGGTCTTGTTCACGAATGAGGGGAAGATGGAGCGGGAGATCGACAGGCGGATTGGTGCAGCGTCTGCTGTGAAGCGGGCGCTGTACCGATCCGTTGTGGTGAAGAGAGAGCTGAGCCAAAAGGCGAAGCTCTCGATTTACCGGTCGATCTACGTTCCTACCCTCATCTATGGTCACGAGCTTTGGGTCGTGACCGAAAGAACGAGATCCCGGATACAAGCGGCTGAAATGAGTTTTCTCCGTAGTGTGTCTGGGCTCTCCCTTAGAGATAGGGTGAGGAGCTCAGTCATCCGGGGAGGACTCAGAGTAGAGCCGCTGCTCCTCCACATCGAGAGGAGTCAGTTGAGGTGGCTCGGGCATCTGGTCAGGATGCCTCCTGGACGCCTCCCTGGAGAGGTGTTCCGGGCACGTCCCACCGGGAGGAGACCCAGGGGAAGACCCAGGACACGCTGGAGAGACTATGTCTCCCGGCTGGCCTGGGAACGCCTTGGGATTCCTCCTGAGGAGCTGGCCCAAGTGGCTGGGGAGAGGGACGTCTGGGCCTCCCTACTGAAGCTGCTACCCCCGTGACCCGACCCCGGATAAGCGGAAGACAACGGACGGACGGACGGACGGACGGACGAACAACTCTCCCAACTCCCGACCCAGAGACTTGACACGATTATCCAAAGTAAAACCCGAGTCAAATGTTGTCACCTGAAAGAGTTCAAGGATAAACGAAAGAAAACGATCAGTTATCTAAAAACCCAGAAAGAAGCCGCTTCAGTGTGGGAGAGATGCTCACGTGTTGTTTCCACCCACAGATTTTACATATCGTCAAGTTAATTGATGACCTGTCTCCTCTTGGTTTAGTACCATCAACATTTGCTTAGGTTTTATGGAAATATTGCTGCTTATAATACGGTTCAATACGGATGGATGGATGGATACGGTTCAACAAGAGAAGGTAAAGAGAAAAGGTTGAAATTATATTCATTAATTTACTGTAAAATATGTGATACTTCACTGTTTTTATAGTTTTTACTGAATATCCTGCTCAGGAGAAAAATCCTGCCTGAATAATTTAAACAGTTCAAGCAAGAAAAGGTTAAAGTTGTTTTATTTCTAAGGTTTAATGTCGGTATTTTACAAGAGGCCATGACAGATTGCTCAGTACCTTAACGGTAATGAAGTCTACATGCAGAAACATCTGCTGTACAGAACCAGCTGAAAACTAAAAAAAATTTTTGTTTGTTTTAAACCCACATGCACCTTGGGACTAGTTAAGATGTAAAGCTGTTATTACTGGATAGAAAATGAAGCATGAATCTGATAATGAGGAGTAAAACTCCTAAATCTCAGAGGGTGAATTTAGCTGCCGCAGTTTATTTTAGAAGGTTTGTACATGCTCGTAAAGCTCTAAAGCGGCAAACATTTTGTGGTTCAGATGGTGGTGACGAAGATCGATAAGTGTGGACAGGGAGCTCTGTTGACGAACCTGCTGAGTCTTCAGGATGTGGTTAAACATCAGACCACAAGCTGCTTCCCCCAGCCCTTTCTGATCAGGTGACTTTGCTTTCACTCTTCTCTGTCTCTCACTGTTCAGCTTTGGATAGAATAAAACCACAAGTGATGCACATTGTTTCTGCGAACTTTGAATTTAGAGTCATGTTTAGCTTAATAAAGCTCCCTCTGAACACATTTTGAATGTAATCTGCTGCGTGCGCAGACCGGCGATGGGGAAACGGGTCTTGAATGTCCACCAGACAGAATAAGCGTTGTCATCAGGAAGTTACTGAAGCGTCTTGCAGTCAGTCAAGTTTTGTTACGATACTAAAACTTCAAACTCGATATCGATATTAAATTACGTCCAAGAGGTTTACTACTTCACTGTTGCAGGTACAGGAGCTTTACTGACCTTTTTGTTGCTCTCAAACATCAGTGTTGTAGCGTTAGCTTAGCATGTGACATCATTCTGCATTTAGATTTCTCTCATCCACCTGCCTTCAGGGAAAGTTTTTCTGAACAACGCGTTTGTGTTTGTCTTGTCGATAAAGAGGGTTGCATCTTTCTTTCTGGCTGAACTCGACATGTTAGCAAAGTTTGAACTTCTGACTGCAGACCATTGTAGAGATTAGCGGCTCTGTTGTTGCAGCGCTGCGGTAGGAAGAATTTAAACATTTGGGCAAATGTGAACGGGTCAGCTTATGTCGATTTCAATGCAAATGCGTAACTGTGAGTTTCTTTGGGGTTTTTTTAAGTATTGATTATATTGAGATATAAATTATTTAGAGAACCCTAGTCAGCACTAGAGAGAGTTTGTTGGGGTCAGATTGCCTATTTAAATGAAGCAGGTAGAGCTGTCCAGAATGTGATGTTTGTACCATTAGCCATAAATTGTGCTTTGTGATATGAATTAACAGCCCTTGGAGACATTTGTATGAAAGTATGAATTATTACTTTTACATGTTTTTCAAGTTTTTATGGGGAAAAATTATGGAGCAGGGAAAAGTGTTTGTATTTCCTGACATCTTTAAAAAAAACTGACACATTTAACACCATAATGTTCCTTACTTTCCCTCTCTCCCTCCCCTTCTTCCTTCCTTTGTTCCTTCCTTTCCTTTCTTTCCCTTCCTTCCTTCATTAATTTCCTTCCTTCGTTCCCCTCCCTTGCTTTCTGTCCTTTCCCCTCTCTTCCCCCTTCCCTCCCTTCCTTCCTTCCTCCCTCCCTTCCTTTATCTCTTTCTTTCTTTCTTTCTTTCTTCCCATCCTCTTTCCTTCCTTTCTTTCTTTCCTTCCTTTCATCCACAGCTCTGTTCATTATTGGGGTATCCATCTACTGAGATGCTTCATTGCTCATGTGACAGGGAGCATCAGGCTGAAGAACACCTCCAAAAGTGGATCAGACACCAGTCGTGTTCACTGAGGAGGAAATGGGACCTGGCAGATGTTTTCTCTGTTTGTTAACTGTACAGATATCGTAAATTATGACATGTCGGCCACTGCTCTGGTCTTGTTTTCTAAAAGAAATAAAGTTTTTGTTTATATTTGATTGATTTTCCCTTCATATTTTATTGTCATGTTTGGCATTCTCTTGAATTAAGATGAATATTCTTCCTGTCCTGTCAGCAATAATATTTTTTTTCAGAGTTATAGCAAATCTCAAGAATCATCAGGTTACCTGGTGATCAGAAAGACTAAATTGTTTATTTACATAGTTTACCATTGTGGTCTACATCTAACAGGTTCCTGAACACTGCCTCCCCAAAGAAAGATGGTACGTGTAGCATCATACTGTGGGGATACTAGATGTTAGAATGGCCTAGTCAAAGTCAAGCAACTCATAATTTGTGGCAAGACTTGAAGATAATGTTCACAGACCCTCATCATCCAATCTGAATCACTTTTAGCTGTTTATAAATGAAGAACTGGTGAGAGTTCAGTCTCTACATGTGGCACGCCTCCAAAGACTCCAAAGCCTTGACTCCAAGGATTCAAATATAGGTACGCACAAGAGGTCGGCCGATGTTTGCGGTGATACAAGACAAAAAAGCAACTATCGGCCGATAATATCGACAAACCCGCAAATATCGGTCGAATCGGGCCATGTTTGTGTTTTTGTCTTGAATCGGCCGATACACGTGCATGCGTTGGCCGAGCCATCAGCTCATTCAGCTGCCATGACGTCACGTGAGGCGCACACCTTGCCGCCGCCTCCCTGGCAGAGAGCGGCAGGTAATGTTGTCAGACTGATTGCCAACAACAACAAAAGTAAGTTTTCAACTTTTACTGTGTTTTTAATATTTCTAAATTATCTACATTTGCCCTTTGAATGTCTGCCTCTGTGAGCAGCGGGCGGGGGCAGCGCTCCGTTTCTCTCTGTGAACGGAGCGGCCGAGCGGGGCGGCGTTTTTACTTTCACTTGCACTCACTGAAACACGCGTGTCAACGTTGGTTTATAAATGATTGAACCGCTTAAAGTCTGTATAAAACTCATTTCCCACCGTCTAAAAGCCCATATGTGGCTTCCAGCTGACCGCCTGCCGCCGCTGCGTGAGTGCGCGTTAAGAGTCGTGTTATTTTCTGCAAAGTATTTCTGCAAAGTATGAAAACAATCACTAGTTTAAAGCCTTTAACTTTGCAGAAAATAATGCTCAGCGGTGGTCAGCCTTTTTTCTCCTCCTCTTCCCCACAACAAAAAGTTATTTTCTCGCTGTGACGCGTTCCTTAAATTTCGTTTAAGAGTCGCAACGCTATGTGAAGCAAGACGGTGTCTAAGCAATAAAGATGCGACAGTGTGGTGGAGATTGGCTACTAGCGCGCTCTTTCTACGTGCGCGTGCGTAATTCTTCCTGTGCGCGCACGTCTTTCTCTATGTACATCTTTGACAGTTTCCTTCTGGCCAGTTATGTATGGTTAAAACATGGTCATTTAGAAAAAAATAAGTTTGATATATAAATTAAACAGAAGATGTTGTCAGGAAGGTGATTTGCATTGATGACCTGGTGTAAAAAAAAAAAACCCTCCAACATTCAGATTGTTCACATTTCTTTAAAACGTGTTATATTGCTGTTTAAAATGTGATTAGGAAGGTAATTTGTACTAGAAAGGCCTGGTACTGCTACACGAAGTGCACAAACAAAATGGTGTTTATTTTTTATTGTTAGATTTTAAATGTTCTACATTGTTTGCTATCCATTGTTAATCTTTTGTATTTTAAAAAAGGAGGTTTGCACAAATTAGAAGCTTTTTTTATTTTTATTTCTTATACATGTTGGACATGTAAAATGAGTTTTCCTCCATTTACTGGTGTTGTTTCTACAGCAGGGGTCAAAATTGTCAATTCAAAGGAACTTAAATTAAAAAAAAAATATCATGTTATTGTTTTACCTGCTCTACCAAATATATTAATTTTAAATCAATAAATTAGTCAGATTTTTTATTTTTATTTATTTATTTCAGATTTATTTTTTTACAGGAAATGAATGTGTAAATTATTGTAGATCCAAAATAATAAAAAAAAGGATTTTGCTCATTTGTTGTATTTATCCAGTTTGTTAATTATTTTTGAATAATTTAATTTGTCTCTTTAACAATAATAAACTCTTATTAGAGTTTATATTAATAAACTCTTTTTGGTCAATATAAGAACAATATTTGGGTCAGTTGTTTTTTTAAAACACTTGCTGTAATTAGGGCCGTACTTTGGACATGCCTGCTCTACAGGCTTCATTAGTCAGTTTAGGAGAGTGATCAGGGTCGTGTTCCCTGTACTTTGTGTAGTCTCCTTCATCATTGATGCATTAGCGAGAGAACGCAGCCTAACTTCAATATTTAGAGCCATTTTATCTTAGAAGACATGACACCCAAACAAAAGAGCTGTGCAGTCGCAGCAGCAGATGCTTTTCCTCTTCTCCCATGCACAACAGTGGTGTGATTTTAATGTCTGGCCAGAGGGGGGAAACTTTTGCAAAGATGGAGCTATGCTTCTTTTAATTAATGTTTCTTTTTTGGTTTACATTGACACCTGTGTAACTTTTGTTAATATTGTGTCATTTTTCTTCTCATGCAAATGGAAGAAGAAAAATATATCAGCTTCAAGAATCGGCCCAAAGAAATGAGCCCCGCGTATCGGATATCGGTTTGCCTGATGTCAAAATAATCTGTATCGGCCTTAAAAAACCTGTATCGGTCAATCTCTAGTCCATACAACACTTTCCATGTTTTTATCTGCAAATAGATCTCCCTCCTCTGGACTCAAAGATTTAATTTATTGATATCCACTACACAAGGCAAACACAATTTAGTTTTATTGTATAGTTTTATAAAGGAAAATAATAAAAGATGCTTGTTATTTGCATAAAAATATCCTCCTTTTAATTTAAGACCAAATGCATGTTTTTCTAGATGAAATGGTTGTTTTTTCAAACTCAACCCTCTTGGATCAGAGGTTATGCACATAATCACACTGTGGCTCATTTAAATGAAAGACTTTGGCCGATGTTAAAGACTGAATAAAAAAAAATCCCAGTCAACCTTTTTAATATTTAACCTATACTCATTGGCACAGTCGCTTTGGTTTATTTAGTGTTACGAGTCTGAGGACATTTCAGTGTTTTACTTCACTGTTCTGGCATTATAAAAGTAACAAAATTAGACATTACATGCTGCATTTAAATAATGTTCATAAAACCAGTATTAAAATGCTATTTATTGATTGAAAAAAAAGTAATTCAATTGAAAATATAAGGAGTGTCTGCTGTAAAGATGTCATGTAGAACTAAATGTGGTCGATCAGATGCTGATGGCTTCATCTGTTGAATAAAAACCTGCATGATCAGGGATAAGCACTCAGGGATTAACAGTGTTATGTGTCTCATAAACTTTATATAATATTATCTCATAAACTTTATATGATTACATGAAGCCCAGGTAGTATAGGCAACTCATACAACATCCATAAACAAAAGGAATTAAATAAATCCCAACATAAAAGGGAGATAGACTTTTTTATCTCACCTGTCTCACCTTTACTGACAGATCTAGTAGTTTGACTTTTACATCTTTAATCAGCCTTATAGTTTTCCTTTTTTTTTCCTTCTTTCATAACACCTACATATTGGTTCACCACTGTTAGAGAGACAGAGAGAGAGATAGAGAGAGGGAGAGAGATAATAATTCATTGATCGTGTTCATCAGAGACAACCTGAGGGAAAACCTGTTTCTGTTGTGGTTGGTTTTAAATAGCTCTGTAGCGCCGACCTGCAGGTAAAAGTCTAAACCGTTTGTGTCCAGGATGTGTGGGGTCTGCAGAGACGTTATCTACCCTTATCCTGACCCTAAACCTGTACATGTCCTGTTTGGACGGACGATCTGCCGCGATCTTCTCAGCAGGCTTATTTGTTTGTAGCAGTTAGGACCTGTCTTGTTGTGCAGTTGTACAAGAGATCCAACTTAATTACAAACCAGCAAACAATTACAACAGGAACGACGAGATGTAGCTGGAGATGAAATGAAAGGTCATAGAGGCACATTGATGGTCTGATTTGCTGTGGAACAGAATCATCCTCATGTTGCATCTTGTAACATTTTGGCCTAGCTGGCCTTTGACATCTCCCAGGTTTGTAATTGATCAGAGTGGATTTCTGAGCTGAAACGATGTTTGACTTGGAAAAGATGAGGAGACCTCGCTGGTCGCAGAAGGAGTTCAACGCGGCACAGGCAGTCTGTAGATACATTTTATAAAGGAAGGCTGTCCTAAGCACACATTCTTTGTGTAGACATGTGTTTTGTTAAAAGATTGTAGCAGGGTGCTTTCTCCGAAGGGCTGACATAAGGTAGTAGGAAGTCCTTTGACCTAATCTTCTGAGTCTGTACCAGTGGTGAAAGATGGATGGCTGCCTGGCTGTCCAGTCTAAACTTAATAAAGATCTATCACACCTAAGTAAATAAAGTTTTTAAAGGCGACATAACATGAAAAATCGACTATTTCAGCCCTTAAATACATTTTGTTGTGTGCTCGGAGCCTCTGGAAGAACTGAAATTGTTCAATTTGGTCTTGTAAAGTGTTGTTTAGATATCTTTTATCTTTTGAGTCTTTTTGGCCTCGGCTAAAGTCTTCGGTGCTGATGCAAAGAGAAGAGAGGGCAGAGGACAACCCTGCCTGGTACGTCTTTGCATGGCAAGGCTGATGACTACACAGTTTGTTATAACACAGGCTTCTTGATCCATCCCATAAACCCCTCCCCCTACGCAAAATGGTTCTGATACAGTGAATTGGTATATCCTCTCTAGTCTATCAAATGCCTTTTTTGGATCTAAACATATGGCAAAGCTTTGTAATTTGCCTGATTTCAGTATTGTATAATGCTTAGTAATCGTCAAACATTTGTAAATGGAAATCAATTCTGAATAAAGCCCGTTTGATTGGGGTTTATAAGAAATGAGAGCAAACCCTCCAGTGTCACTACTAACATTTTGGACAGTCATGAGAATTAACACTGATGAGGCTGATTGATCCAAACATATCTAATGATTTGTCTTTCTTTAAAATTAATGAAATATTAGCCCATTATAATTGTTGGCAAATGTCTTCTGTCCATTACTCACTGTTCAGACTTACTGTTGGATGCTATGGGAACTGCCAGAGAACGTTGCTTAGGTCCAAATCATTGCATTCTTTCTGGATGCTCAACTGGCTTTTTCAACAATGTGTGCAGTGTTTTAATCAGAAACTACTTTATTTAAGCTTTGATCTCCAATCTCAGGTTTATAAACCCTTGTAGAAATTTGGTAACAGTTTAAACACTTTTGCACTTGTTGTAAATTAGTATTGGAAAGATTTCCATTAGGCTTCAGTCACGTAAAGGACTATAAAGCATTTTCCAGGGACTTGCACAACTGAATTTGAGGAAACATAAAGGCGTGTTTGGTGTGTCACTGTCAGTGGTATGAGGAAGGGGATCCTGAGCCTCCCTCAAAGGGAGTCTTATCAGATTTTATGTGACCAATCAGCTTTTATCTTTTTATCTCCATCTAGCTTGTCCTTCGTTCAGTTTGCAGTAAACTTTAAGTATCTTCTGCTTTTGTTGTGTAACAAAGCGTGCAAAGGTTTGTGAGTTCGCTTGACCATTATCTTTGGAGATCAGCCCTCAGATAACGATCTGATCTGGTGCACGCACATTTCGCACTGCTAGAGCTCTACAATAAAATAGGGAAAAGAGATAAAGCATTTTGGGATTTTATCCGACCAGCTGGATCGTCTCTGATGTAACCAGTGGACTGTGCACAAAATAAAGGAAAAGCTATGAAGACCTTGACCCCTGTAGAAGTTCGTCTATATAAAATTATGAGTCAGATTATAAAGCAATGTGAATAGGTTTTATGGTCTCTGTTTGAAATGTGGCTGATTTAAACAGGAAGCAATAGATAGTAAAGAGCAATTTATTTTTTAATGTGTAAAAACAAACAGAAAACCCTGGATACAATTTATAGAATAACATGTCAAACGTGAAACCCCGTAGAATCGACTTTCTGACATAAAATTAACTCTAACAAATGACATATTTAATAGTAATAAATGTGTTTCTTCTCTGATGATTAACCTATTATAGGTTTAAGATTAACAAATGATTATTATTATTGTTGCTGTTTCAGATTTTCCATTTCAGGGATCACCACAGCGAGTCATGTGTCTCCATCTAACTATATCTTCCGCATCTTCTTTCACACCAACTACCTTCATGTCCTTTTTCACTCCATCTATAAATCTCCTCTCTGGTCTTCCTCTAGGCCGCCTGCCTGGTAGTTCCAGCCTCAGCATCCTTCAGCTGATGTCCTCACCATCCCTCCTTTGTACCTTCTCAGTCTGGCCTATCTGGCTTCACCTCCAACACATTAAACTTGTGCTGTCCCTCTGATGAACTCGTTTCTGATCCATCCTCACCACTACCAAAGAGAACTTCAACATCTTCATCTCTGCTACCTCCAATCTCTGGCTCCTGGCTCTTCCTCAGCGCCTCTGTCTCTAAACCAGACAATGATGCTGGTCTGCCTCTCACCACCTTCTTCTACGCCTTTCCTTTCAATCTGATCACAAAGTTATCTGCATACATCACAGTCCGCTCCAGAATCTGTTTGGTTGCGGACTGAGACCACCTTAAAAAATGGGTCTTGGTCTTGTTGTTTGTTCGGGACCAGGGTTTGCTTGAATGTATTCACACCTACAGAAAAAGGTCCAGCTCCTCTTTCGTCTCTCTGTCCTACCTTTTCTCTAGATTTACAAAAACACAATGCAGCTCCCTCTTGCCTTTGTACATATCCTTCAACATCCTCAAAGCAAATTCTGTATCTGTAGTACTTTTTAGCAGTCTGAAACCAGACTGACTCACAGATATTCACTTCTGACCTCAGTCTAGCTTCCAGTACTCTTTCCCATAACTTCATTGTATGTTTCATCAATGTTATTCCTCTGTAGTGCAGCACATCTCTCTTGTTGAAAAGTGTACACATCTCCTCTGTTCCTCAGGTATCTTCACACACTCTAGGATCTCATTGGACAGCCTAGTCAAATACCCTACTCCTGTCTTCCCTAGACACTTCCATACCTCCACAGGTCATCAAGCCCAACTGCCTTTCCACTTTTCATCCTTTTTAGTGCCTTCCTTACTTCATCCTCGGTAATATTTGCTACTTCCTGATCCACAATGGTTGTCTCTTCTGGTCTTTGTTCTCTCTCATTTCCCTCATTCATCAACTCTTCAAAGTACTCCTTCCATCTTCCTATCACTGCACCTGTCACTACATTTCCATTTAAATCCTTAATCAGCCTTAACCTCCTGAACATCTCTTCCTTGCCAACATCTATAAATCCTTATATAGATGTTGGCCTTAGCTACCTTTACCTTTACTTTATGCTGCATTACATAGGAACAAGTCATGATGATCTTTATCTTTATTGCTGGTGACTCTATTCAGTCCTCACAGTGTCCCACTTCTTTGCTAATCTCATTCTCTGAACACACTCCTGTACTTCCTCCTTCCACTTTTAAGTTTCCTTGTCAACTTTCCTGCCAGAACAAACACCAAGTACTCTCCTACCTCTGTCTCCCTGATAGCCTTAGCTGTAGTTGTCCAGTCATCTTGAAACACCTCCTTGCTACCCAGAGCCTTTCTCAACTCCTCCCTGAAAGCCACACAACTTTCTTCCTTTCTCAGTTTGCGCCAGTTTGTCCTCTTCATCTTCCTCACCAACAGAGTCCTACATGCCACCATCCTTTGCTCTCTGGCAAACCACCTCTCACCAACCACTACCTTGCAGTCACTGGGTTCATTCAGGTTACATCATCTACACAAGACTTAATCCACCTGTGTGCTCTTTCCTCTGCTCTTCTAAGTCACCTCGTGTTGCTGCCTTTCTTAGAACAAAGTATTCACTGCAGCCATCTCCATCCGCTTTACAAAGTCTTCCATCATCTTTACTTCTGCAATCCTGTTCTGGATACCAAACCTGCCCATCTCTTCCTTCCTCGTCTCTGTTCCCAGCTCCAATGTGTCCACTGATATCTGCCACTCCCTCATCTCTGGTAACATTCTGCATCACTTCTTCTAATTCACTCTAGGATTTCTCCTTCTCCTCTAATTCACTCTACCTGTCTGGTATAACCACAAAGAACAATGAGCATCACACCTTCAGTTTATTGCTTCAGACTCATCACCTTATCTGACACCATATTTATCTCCAGAACATCCCTGACAAACTCCTCCTTCAGGATAACTCCTACACCATTTCTCCTCCCATCCACACCAAGGTAGAAGAGCTTGAACCCCACTTCTAAGCTTGTAGCCTTGCTACCTTTCCCCTTGGTTTACTAAACACACAGTATGTCCACCATCCTCCTCCACATTATGTAAGCAACTTTTAAGCCTTTCCTGTCACAGTCCCAATACTCAAAGTTCCTATTATCAGTCCAAGACTCTTGCATTTCCTCTTCTGTCTCTGTCTACAGACACATCGTCCTTCTCTTCTTCCTCTACTTCTTTGCTGACCAACAGGAGCCGGATTTCCACCGGCGCCCTGTTGGTCACCAGTACCAAAAAAAGTAAAAAGCAAAGCAACTGGACGTTTCGCTTCCTCTCCAGGAAGCTTTCTCAATTCAAAAAGTCTGGAGTAATGTGCAGTACCAAGCTTTATACTACTGCCCAAAACAAAGGCCTTGTAATGGCTTAGACAACATGGAAATTCAACCGAAACAGTTGGCTTGGACACAATTTGCATGGTACTGCACATTACTTCAGACTTTTTGAATTGAGAAAGCGTCCTGGATAGGAAGCTTTTTTTGGAATGACCATGACCTGGATGACTGAGAACCTTCACCAGCAGTACTAGTGGCAGTCGTGGTTGAGCTGTGCCTCGACCGTTTTCTATGGAGATCCTGTTCTTGACTCACATGGTAAATGTGGCAAAGATTTTACGCCAGATACCCTTCCTGGTGCAACCCTCTGCATTTCTTTGGGCTTGGGATGATCACAGAATAGGACACAGCGCACTGTGTCCCCTTTGGGGCTGCATTTCAAGATCCACAGCTTAATAAATGCTATTCTGTAGCCTAAAGATATAGAAATAAAAAGATTAATTCTCAGGGTAACTATCTATTCCCACAGCTATTTGTCTGAATTTAGCATAATCCTATTTTTGATCACTTTCCTAAAACCCACATCATGATGGTGCCACCACGACTAGGATGGTTGTTTTCAGACTTGTGAGGTGTCTACTACAACGGTACATACCTTAACAAGAGACCAACTGAGTGGATCATCTGATTTGTTAAAAAAAAAAAATATGCAAAAGGGCTTTCACACATTCACCCCAACCAGGGGGCGAGTTGTTCCTTCATCACTGAGCAGGAATGTCTTCCTTCTGGAAGAGGTTGGATGATGTTGAGCAGCTGTTCATTTGAACTGACCGATCAACCACAGAAAACTTTGCAATGGTCCTTTGTGTCTCTGGTCGCAAAGGCTTGAAAACATCAGCCTGTGTGTAATTACTCCATATGGCTACAAGCAATTCAGCGAGCTGATACAGAAGGCCGGTTCTGTTCTGAGGACTGCTGAAGAACCTCTGGAGATGATCAATAATCCTAAAATAAAGAGCAACCTGATGAAGCATCCTCTTCATCAGGTTGTCATACAGCAACAGACCTGCCCACAGCCGTCAGCATCTACAACAACTCTAAAGAAATCTGTATAATATGTTACCACAACATTTATTTTCCTTTTGGCAATAATAGTGTTTTTGAATGTAAAACATTATTATACAGGTGTGGATATGTTGTAAGGGCAATCATCATCTCATTCTCTTTAAAGTCGTGTGCCAGTAAAATCCTTTTTTTCTGCCAGTAACAACTCTCTGGATTTTATGTTCCTGTCACAATTTTAATGGCGTCTCCGTTGGAAACACTAGGTAACCAAGGTAATGGCCGTCTGCGTCACTGACTTTTTAACAAGTGCGAGCAAAGTGCGACTTGAAACAGCACATTTTGAAAGACGTGCGTAAGCCTGTAACGGCGGTCTGTAAAACAATGTGACCATAAATCAGCGTGCCGCCATCGTCCTTCCACAGCGAGGAGCCATCATCAGATGACCACGTTTTTAATATCATTAAGACTAAATAAAGTGCTGAATAAAGGAGGACTGGTGCCGCATGAAGAAATCCAAAATATGTTTTGTTCCTATGTAAATATTTAGGGGACACACTCTCAGCCAGCAAGTTGTAGATTTATTATACATAAAAATGTAAGTTTTTTTCACATTTAATTGGTATGTGTGTTGCCAAATGAAGCAAAATTAAGTCAACAACATCATGACAAACTGGATTTATTCATTCTTATTAAGCAAAAACTCATAATATATCAGAATATGCATTCTAAACAGGCTTGTTTGTAAGATTAAGAGTGCCTTTTGAAAATATTTAAGCAGGGTTTTTTTAACATACTTTTCAATGCGATGTTTCTGTATTGTAAATTGTTTTTCATATATAATGATGTAATATTCTGATCATGTCTCTCTAGTCATGATAATCAGCAGAAATAAAGGCTTGAAAACCTCAGTCTGTAATTGGGCTATATAATGTTTCACTTATTGAAATAAATTACTGAAATAAAAGAACTTTTCAGTAATGTTCTCATTTATTGAATGGGTCTGTAAATGAATATATATATAACCACATTCTACATGAATTTAACTGACCTTTTAATTATTGGTTGGCTGGTTGGTTGTCCTTTAACTACCCAGTTAGGCATACCTCTTCCCGACAAGCACAAAGCGACATCAAGGTAAGAACATTATATAGATTTAAAAGCTATTCTTTTATAATAAGTCGCATTGAAAATTTCTTTATTGTTTTCACACCTGGCATGTGCAGCTTAATCAAAATCTATAAAACTCCTTCTTGGATTGTTTTTATTTTATAGTTTTACTACCTTGTAATGTGTATCGCTACACCCTCGACCGGGAAAACATTGTGAGGATGCAAAACAAACTTTTACATCTTTGCAAACATAAAGCCGAGACTTCTTGTGTTTTATTGTATTAATTTATGCCCTTCAGGCTGTAGCACATTCCAAAGCAGGTTAACTTTTCAATCTTTCACAGACTTCAGCCATGTTTCCTGCAAATACGTGCCTGCTCCCTGGGACTGAAATGCTAATTATATCATTTTCTGTGCTGCCAAATATTCAATTGACACATTCCCATTAAAACAAACTTTTTTTGTTAAGAAAACAATCTGTTTAGTGATTACTGTGAGAGATTTCCAGATAGTGCCGTTACACTTATGAGTTTTGAGCCGTACATGGTTCCAGTTTCATTAGACCCGACTCCAAAGTCTAGAAAAGCACATTTTGAAATTACTTAACCTCTTTAAAAAAACAATAAAATGGCTCAATATATTTCAAATTACAGAGATTTTTACATTTTCTGGCTGCAATTTTCAGTTTTATTTATTTCCCTGCTCTTGAAGTTTTTCTGATTTGCAGATTTTAGGATCTTTTTTTTTTTTTTTTTTTTTTTAAAACAAATAAGGCGCTAATACTTTTACAATGCAGATAACAAAAAATAATCCTGTATGTGCACCACTTTGAGCAACGTTTAAAGAAATAAATGTAAGGGTGCTAATCCAGTTGCAACCAGAAATGTCAAAATATATAATATATTTGTGAAGTCAAACCCAAAACTTGCCTGACTGTGGAATATGATAAGAAAGAAAAAAAAGTGTGACTAAGAAACAAGACATTCAGAAAAGAAAAACGGGTTTAGAAATGGAACCTAATCAGGATTGCACTCTGAGATGGTTTCACAGAAACCTTTAGTCCAGTAGCAGTAGAATACACACGGTGTGAATTTAGGCATAATTCCCTATGGTTAAAGCTACATAAACTGCTCACAGGGAGATAAATCTGTGGCCATAAAAGAAGTTTAAATAAAAAACATGCTGAATATTTGACATGAGCAGATCTAGAGTGGCCACATCACCACACGCGACGCCAGGGGTCTGCAACCTTTATCATCCAAAGAGTTTTTTTCTGCCCTTAGTAGCACAGCTGAATAACTTTAGAGCCGCAAATGTTCTAACACCTTTTGAAATAAGATAAATAATTGTATGTCAAATAACTATTAAAGAAAATTTGTTGTAATTTTTAAAAAAACACCTTTATATTATTGTTATGTTTTAAAATAAAGGCTAAGACGTTTACAAACAGGACGACTGCATTTTATTGTATGGGATGTTAATTTAATGGAAAAATGTAAATAAAAAGAACATAGTTTTCAATGAAAGGACAAGACAAATAGATCTAAAAGGTTATCACTGGTCATTTTAATGTTATTCTCTTGTGGAAAATCAAATGCAATTATTCTGCATTGGTTATTATACCTATATTTAAAAACTCATTTTTAGCCACAGAGCTGCAGCTGGCAGACCCCTGGTCTAGTCTCAACCTTTTGTGGTAAAATCTAAAAACAGCCCAGAATCATATGTAAAAACTGGAAAAGATGATAAAATATCAGTTCAGTCCAACTTTACCTGACCCGTTTAAACTTTGAGTGGTCTTCATGCTGTAAAGCATGGCTGAGCTATGGAGCTCCTAATCATGCTGAATGTTATTATGCTTTATTTGTTAATGCTATAAACACTGTTATATCACAACAGTAAGCCACAGTACGCCATTAGCGATCAAGCTGCATGTTTTAATGTATTGTTAGATTTTCTAACAGAAATCTGCTGAACAGTAATTATTTTCTGCCAGCACCCCTAAGTACCTGATTCCTCTGTTTAACTGTAAAAATGTTTTACACTCAATCAAGGTCATAACTTTATCCTATTCCATATTAATAATAGTTAATTATGCAAGATATCCGCCAAAGTGGCTCATAAAACATCAAATCCTCAAGACCTTGAGCAGAAAATACAACTCTGCATCAAGCTGAGTCTGCTCTTTATATTCGGGTGGACTTTAAGCTTTTTTCTCACCGATTCTTGTAAAAACGAATGTAAATCATTTCTACACGAGAGAAGCTCGCCACACCCGCTGTAAAAAAAAAAAAAAAATTTTTTCCAAAAACATAAAATGAGGCTGGAGAAGGTAACTTTATGGAAAATGTGCAAACACGTGCTCTTCCCCGTCGTCAAGACGTGCAAGCATCTTTCCCCGTAGCTGGCAATCCGTGCCGATGATGCTGCACAGCGAAACTGCCCAATAAAGTTTTAATTGCCCACTGGCCATAAAAAGTTGCAGCCAGAGCCATGTTTCAGTTGTGTTTTCTTTTTTATTTGCACAATCCTTTGAACACTGACCCCATAAAACATTTAAGTATTGGTTAATTTTTTATTTTTTCTTGCTCGATTATCCCTCCCAACCTTATTTCAGCGCGGCAGCGTGGGCATAAAGAGCAGAGAGCGAGGCGCTTCCTCCCACTGTCACCACCATCCTCTGGAGCAGAGCCGAGGGACACACTGGGATCATCCTGTGGGATCTAGGAGCTCGACCTTCTCCGTCCATCATGTTCTTCACAATGAAGCAGTCCGCTGTGGTAACATCCACCTGTGACTCTCTCGCCACGGTCTGTTCAGGCGCAGACTGCCTCGTTCCTCCCAGTAACTTTAACGCCATCCTGAGCACCGTGTTGAGCGCGGTGCTCACCGTGATGCTGGCCTTGGTCATGTTCGCCATGGGGTGCACCGTGGAGGCCTCAAAGCTGTGGGGCCACATCAAGAAACCCTGGGGCATTGTCATCGGCTTCCTCTGCCAGTTCGGCATCATGCCCTTCACGGCCTTTGCGCTCTCTTTAGCCTTCGGGGTGCTTCCAGTGCAGGCCATCGTCATCATCATCATGGGCTGCTGTCCTGGAGGATCCAGCTCAAACATCATCTGCTACTGGCTGGATGGAGACATGGATCTGAGGTGAGATGGTTAGACTGGGTGGACGGTGCATTGTTGGGTTGGGTTTGTAGAAACTCCATGGTAGTCTACGTCTAGTCTAACTTTGAACCAGTTTATTGAACCATTTACTGCACAGTTTTATAGGTATGGGGGGGGGGGGGGGTTCCTTTCCGTTAGGATAGAAAGAGTGGTGGTGGCATATCTAGCACTTTATCCAGGAGTTTGGAGACTGATGTGTACGAGGAAGGGGGCAAACTTTGATTTGCCCAAACTACTTCTTGTTTATCGGGTCAGTACAGCGGTCTGGCTAATCCATCGCCATGACCTCTTCATCCTCATCGGTCATTGTCTGACAGTGTGCCTTGTTCTGGACATGGAGAGGTGTTGGGCTGGAACCTTGCTTCCATTTACCTGTCCCAAAAACCTTAATTTTGGTGGGGATCGCTAAAGCGCATTAATGGAAGCCAACCATGAGTAGCGAAATACTGGCAACTTTACATTTACCCCTTATTTGTGCTTTAGGCATTTAAGTTCAATGCCAACATAAGTGGAAATTTAAGTCTTTTTGCTCCTCAATTGATCTTTCTTTCTTTTTTTTTGTTTTGCGTAACTCCATATATTCCCATTGGGTCAATGATCTTGGCTTTCCTTCTTCGCAGTATCAGTATGACTGCTTGCTCCTCCATCCTGGCCCTGGGCATGATGCCGCTCTGTCTGTTCGTTTACACCAACACCTGGACTTCCAGCGACTCCATAAAGATTCCTTTTGACAGCATCGGTAAGCCTCTATGCTTGTGCAGAAGCAGTTACTGTTGACATTTTGAAATGTCTGGGCCTCATTTGTGCCATGTTTAGATTATTTATGTTTGGTGTCTTGATTCAAATGACCATTAACTGACATTTTACTCGTTCTTGCTCAGGAATCACACTTGCAGCCCTCCTTATACCCATTGCAGTGGGAATTTATGTAAAAAGCAAGTGGCCTCAAACGGCGAAAAAGATCCTCAAGGTAGGAATGTTTTGGGTTTGATTTTAGCGTTTATGAAGAGTCCTGGACAGAGTATAAAGGAAGCGTTTTTCTGCTGGTTTTCCACAGGTGGGTTCTATTGCCGGGTTTGCGCTCATCATCATCATAGCCGTGGTTGGAGGAGTCCTCTACCAGTCCTCCTGGGTCATTTCTCCCTCCTTGTGGATAATTGGAGCCGTCTATCCGTTCATTGGGTTTAGCCTGGGTTTCTTTTTGGCCCGGTTTGTGGGCCAACCTTGGTACAGGTGGGTTCGAACAGGAAATGTTCATGCTCAGAACAACTTAACCATTTTACTTTCTTACGAGGATGCTCATTATTTCTTCCTTTGTTCAGGTGTCGAACAATTGCACTAGAAACCGGTTTCCAGAACGCCCAGCTGTGCAGCACCATTGTCCAGCTGTCCTTCAGCGCTGAAGAGCTGGAGGTCATGTTTGCGTTCCCGCTCATCTACAGCATCTTCCAGCTCGTAGCTGCACTCTGCGCCGTGATCGGTAAGAGTCTCCCAGAGAAATAAGCTAGCAGTAAATGCTTTATCTTAATTAAGATTAAGGTGGTAAGGCATGTCTCTCACTGTGTGTGCTTCCCTCTGCAGCCTTCCAGGGATATAAAAGGTTGTGTGGAAAAGGTGATGATGGGCTGGACAATGAGGCCAGGACCCGAGACGATGACGACACAATTAAACCGACGGGCTACGCTCTGGACAACAAGGCTTTTGACTCTGATGAACTGAAAGGCACCTACACAAACATAAAACTGTGAGACTTTAAACCTGCTGAAGACCATGGCGTTCTAGAACTGTGAACACACACTGCCCTCTGCAGGCTGAAATGTGCAAAACATGCAACAGTTGGGCTGTCTGCAAAGATTTCTGGCTGAAATACCAGCAGTCACATGGGGGAAAGTGCTGGAAAGTGTTTTAAACATACAGTCCTGATTTCTTTTAATTTATTTATGTAGATATTTAAAAACAGCATCCGGTAACTTCCTGTTTCCTAGTTCAGAAACTGAATGTTCGGGGCTGTTTTAGAAGATTTACTCAGATATATTTTAAACTTAGTATAACTGAAGAATAATTTTGTGACTGAAATGACAGAATAGGGACACTGAAAGAAGGAGAAACGAGGTTGTGACAAAGTTAATGTTTACAGGAAGCTTGATTTCAGGCTCTTTATTATGTCGAAATTCATATATTAGAACTTTGGTCACAACTTGTGAGTGAAATCCTCCTTTCAGAACATTTACATTATCCTGAAAGTAGACCAATAAAAGGGGGACTGAAGTAAAGCAATCACCCAAAATTGCTATTTGTTCTGATCCAGATCCAACCTCCTGTGGGTTTCTTCTCCGTTTCGATTTTCTCATTTTCTACTTTGTTTTTAACATTTTACACTGAGACTCTTTTTATAATAAAACAATTTTTGTGCAATATTGATAATTTTTCATCAAACTGAAGTCACATACACAGTACCTACTCTTTACTGCAACAGCTATGTATTATTAAATATATATATTGTATTACTTGAGTTTTTATGAGTACTGAAATAAAATGCTTGTATAAAATGTAATTTATCAGCTGTTGTCAAAATGCTCTCTGAGAAATTGTGGATTTGTTGTAATAAAACTGTATTTTTGTTGTAATGGTTCTTGTTTAGACATGAATGAAATTACTTTTGACATCTTGACTTGCATAAATAAACTCCTGGCAAGCTGTGCTGTCTTACAGGCAACTATTCAGAGGACAGAATTGTTTCAAAATCTGATGGTAAATGAATGTTTGGATATTATCAAAATAGTTCAACAAATGCAATGAATATCTACTTTTTAATTTCTAAAAGGATATGGATTTATACATGAACTGAACAACAATGTAAAAACGCTATCAAACATGGACCCCAAATGCAGTATGTAAAATGAAAACAAGACAATCCCACAACGGAGCCTGGAGGAGCTCTAAAGCTGAAGAATATTAATTTACAGCACCCTCCATGATTATTAGCCACCTGGTAAAGGGTAAGTAAAAAGCCATTCAAATAAGTGAATCTGTTATTGTTGGATATCCTCACACTGATTTGTATTTTAGAAATCTAACCTTACATTAAATATCATTAAGCATTTTTCTAATGTATACTCTATTAAGCTGATCAGAGTGTCTAGAAACCTTTTCTGAAGGATCAATGTCCTCCATTTTCCCAAGAATATAAATATGATGAAGCGGAAAACTTTCTTTTAGCGACTCTTCAAAATGGGAAAGTCAAGGAGCGTTCAATTCATTCAAGTCAGGCAGATGTGCGTTGGTCTTCATATGTCAGGAAATATGTTCAGGAAATCAACTGCTGACCTAAACCTCCCCGTAATCTATTCAGTTCAATTCAATTTTATTTATATAGCACCAATTCATGAAACATGTCATCTCAAGGCACTTTACAAAGTCAAGTTCAATCATATTATACAGATTGGTCAAAAATTTCCTATATAAGGGAACCAGTTGATTGCATCAAAGTCCCGACGAGCAGCATTCACTCCTGGGGAACCGTAGAGCCACAGGGAGAGTTGTCTGCATTGTACATGGCTTTGCTGCAATCCCTCATACTGAGCAAGCATGAAGCGACAGTGGGAAGAAAAACTGGGGTTACAGAAGACAGAACAGAGACAAAACAGGAGAGACAAAAAAGCACAGAAGCACACATTGATCTAGTAATCTGTTCTACATTAGATGGTAGTAGCGGGTGAGCCGTCTTCCCTGGATGATGTCACAGTTAACAGAACGCCAGACCAGGTGTACCTACTATGAAGATAAAAGAGAGAGAACAGAAAGTTAAAGCAGAAATGACAACACATAATGCATAATTGAAGAACAGTAGAACTCTATAGAGGGAGAAAATTAGATCCTGATATCCTCCGGTAGCCTAAGCCTATAGCAGTAAAACTATAAAGGTAGCTTAGAGTAACATGGGCCACTCTAGTTATAAGTTTGTCAAAAAGGAAAGTTTTAAGATTAGTCTTAAAAGTCTACAGTCAGAGCAATATTTGCAAAGTTTGAAACAGCTGGAACTGTGAAAATCAAGGCTGGACAAAGACCCAAGTTTATCTTCCATCTCTGACATCTCCTAAGCTCACTGATAGAGAACATATAATGACTGTTATGGAGACTCTGCCTACCAAACTGGTTGTTAGGGAGTCATGCGTCTGGACTAACTGTCAGAGAAACTGTATTCTGGTCAGATAAAACTGAGCTTTCCATTCATAAAATCACTCCAAGTAGTTTGAATGAAACAAACAATGGATATTTGGAAAAGCACTTCATGTCCAGTGATGAGTAAGATGGAGAATGTGGGTGATGCTGCAGGGCTGTTTCCCCTCCCTGGGAACTTTGTTAGCGTGCAACCTCATGAACTCTGAAATACCAGGAGGTTTTAGGTAAAAATCTGAGGAGATGTGCCTGAAAACAGGTCATCAATGAGACATTTGGCTAGAATGGCCAAATCAGCGTGATTATAGTAGAGCTCTATGAATTAACATGAAATATTCAAACTATTAAAGTAGTAGGGTAATCTTTAAATTCAGTTGCCATGTAGAAAAGTTTGGAACACTTTTCTGTGGAGGTCTGAACAGAGAAGGCTGTTTAGAAAATGGAAAAACACTGTAAGCTCACAGTGAGTCATCAGAGTGAGACACATTTCAAGCATCCAAGATCAGCTACTACATCCCCGTCCCTACAAGAAAAAAAAACTGAGCACTGACGGATTTGTTCTTACTACCGTTGTTTTTGTCGGCAGGGTTCAATAAATCAATAGAAAGATTTTTCCGTCTCTGCAGCTTCATTTCTCCACGTTTTGCTGATGGAGGATTTTCTGAAGTTTCATGTTCAGTTCCCATTCAGCCACAATCTTCCTGTTTTTCTCTAACTCAGATGTTTTGGAAATTTCTCTGTGACAATGCTATAGTAACACATTCTTTTGGTTTCCTTATAACTTTTTTCATTTGAACCCACAATTAGTAAATAAAACGGGTTCCTAGTTTCAGTTTATCTTCTTTTTTTTAACATGTCCTGTCTGGCAATGTGGCAATAAGAATTGTTGTCTCAATGCCAAAAAGAGCCCAACAGGTTTTACTTTCATAAGTGGAGCTTTACTGCTTTCGCCATAGTGCTCTGCTTGATTTATATATGCAAGCTTTATTAGATTTTATTCTGGGACTATTTCATGTTCAGTGGACAGAGAAACAGGTAGAAAAGGAAAAAAAGGAGAGAAAAAGATGAGACAAAATGCTAAAAGGGGGAAGAGAGGAAAGAGAGAGAGCAATATAACATCCTGAGTCTGCGTCTACACCTGCAAAGACAGATTTAAAAAGAACAGCAAAACCACAGATAAAGTATTACAGGTACAGACAATCAATGCCTTGATAACATCACTGAAGAATATACAGTGTTATTTAATACTAGATGTAGAAAGTGACAGGAGAAGATAATACCAGGGGTTTTCTGTATAGAAGTGAGTCTGTAAACACCTGAATCCAAGCACCTGTAGGTGTTTGTGAGAGCGCTTATGTCTGTGAGGTTTATCCATGACAAAAAGGCTCAATAGTTGCTGTGGGGAGCTAAAAACCTGTCCCCAGAGCACCGAGGCAGACGCCAGGGGAGCCAGGAAACTAGATGCCCGAAGGGACCCCCAAGGAAAGGTGCCCGAGAGGGGCAAACCCAGAGAAAGCTGCCTCCCCCGCCCAAGGGGAAAAGCAGAGAGGAGCCCTAAGATACCCTCAACAGCCACAATACTGAAGCCCCCGGGAGCCGCAGGGACGAGCCTGTGGCCTCCACTGGCAGCTACGCCGGAGGGGATCCAGCCATAGGTACCAGGGACCCGAGGCCCATTTAGCAACACAACTATCAGTCATGCGCTCCATAAATTTAACCTTTGTGGATGCAAGACAAAGTGCTGAATGAAAGCCATTAAAAGTCACATTTAAAGGGTGCCACAACCTTCGTTAACACAGAAACCAACATGGAAGAAGGTGCTCTTGGTGGATTAGATCAAAATTGAGCTGTTTACTTGCCACACTCCAAGTGGAGGAGGTCAACATTGCATATCATCTTGACCACTCCAGCCGTGAAGTGAAACATGAAGGTAGCAGCATCATGCTGCTGTGGGGATGCTTTTGCCCATCAGGGAAATTCAATTAAATTCTATTTATATAGTGCCAATTCATAAAACACGTCATCTCAAGGCACTTTCCAAAGTCAATTTCAATCAGATTATACAGACTGGGTCGGATTATACACATTGGTAAAAAATATCCTATCTAAGGAAACCAGCAGATTGCATCAAGTCTTGAGAATGTGAGCAAATGCAAATTACTTGAGACAAATGCTCATCACACGTTTGATATTTTGATTTTCACAAATAATTTTCCTTCCACCATACAATTATGCACTATTTATATTTATCACAGGAAAATCCAAATGTTTTATCAATGCCATCCACTGGGGGTAATGCTTTATAGCTGATAATACACCACTTAGAATTTAGGTTTAAGATTGTGGTATTCAGTAACTACTTCAGATTATCAAGCATTACATTAAAAAGGTGAACTGTGATAATAATATGGTCTGAACGTATTTAACCTTATAACTTCATCTGCTAGGATGTGTGCATGTTGTAATCACTCACATGGCAAATGCTTGTGTGCACTGCAGAGCTTTAATTGTGCTTCAACACAGCAGAACATGGTTATTTACATTTCCAGTGCAAATCTCATTGCTCATCCATGGATATAAGTCTTTCCAGCTGTAAAATCAACACACATAAAATTTTTAATGGACTTCAAAGTCCACAGTGTGACAGTAATCCCACGTCCCACCCTGGTTCATTTTACATCCACCGTGCTGTGCATGAGACATTCCGTGATTTTCAACATGGAAGCCTTCTAAACATGCCTGGTTCTGTTCCTTGAACGCCCCTCCTTATGGAGCTAACTTCACTGTCACACGAAAACCTGCGTTTTCTATAATTTAAAACACGGACCCCCTGGATTTTTCACAGGTTGCGTGACATATGTAAATACTCCACTTTTATAGGTTATTATACTGATATAGGACTACTTTAATTTTTGATCTGGAACAGAAATGACACAGAACTAGCTCATCACATTTATATTCACGTTTACTGATTCTTTAACAGTACGTTGGTTGAATATGGTACAGAGAAAGTACCAAAATTATTTGTATTATTGATGCTACGTCGACGTATCCGATCACAAAAAGTGTGTCAATAGCTACGAGCTAGATTGTTTTCCGTAGTTGGATGAGTTGGTAGATTTCCGAGGGGTCAGTGAATGCACCAGATGTTCACGTTCTAACCTGAACAGTCGAAGAACGAAGAACGAAGAGGCCCTGGAAAGTTAACGGAAGAGTAAGATGAACGTTCTTTATATTGGTACACCAACGGGTTTTTTTGTTTTTAACAGAAACGGGTTTTACCACAAAACCAGTTGTACAAAAAGTTTTATTTACTCAAAGATATTTTTATTTAGTTGATTAACGGTCGTAAACGATCCCAAAACGTGTCGTTTCCTCCTCCTAAATGCAGGTGCTTCAGATCGTTTACGGGCAAAAAGGAACGTGTTTCCTGAGCTCGGTGGGTCGTGTGTGTTCAGACTGAGGAAACTAACGTTGGGCTTCGGTTTGTGTGAGTTTTCGCATTCATAGCGGCTGTCCCGCCTCCGTTACGGGACGTTACGGGACCGTTTCCTGACAGAACGGTTTACCGAACCGCGGTAGCAGCTACTCCGGGGGGTCCAACCCGTTTTTTACGATTAGTTACCGTAACTGGCTTTGTTGAAGTCAGACACTATGTTCTTTCTTCGCCCCAAAACACGTTTTAACCGGATAAACAGCAGCTTTGTCTCCAAAATGTGACGGAGTTCGGTTCGGTTCGTGTTATATAGTTTAATATTGTTATATGACAGATTTCCTAGAGCGTAGAAAAGTCCTTTAATTGCAGATAAAACAGCATCCTTCTCTCTTTGAGGGCACAAAATCAGTAGGGAACTTAAGAATGCACAAAGTTGAGGTTTTCTAGCCGATCTCTAACCTACCGATATTATTGGGGACGGGAATATATATTTTTTAGGTTCAATATTTAGTATTATTTATTGTAATGACCATAAAAGTGATCGTGAAAATCAAAATCCACCAGTTATTTATCCGAAAACATCACATACCACAATCAAACACCCAAAAAAACAAACACTGCTCTGAAACCTACCAATTATCAGATAGGCTGCTGCTGTTATAGGGTTATAAGTAATTACACCATCATACTGCCTCCATGTTGGTTTCATTCCATCTCTCACAGGGGTGTGAATAGTTTTGAGCCAACTGGAGAACGCAGCATGAAGGAAAAGGGTTTAATAGATGTTCCTGCTTAACTCTGCAGAGAACAAGAAGCCGCTGGTAAACTTCAGGAGATTTTAAGGTCTGTAATAAATGGAGGGAAATAAAAATCTACAAAAACTGGGTCTGGTGCTGCATAATCAACTGGGGTAGTCTGATTTTCTTGTGTCGACTACGCTCCTTTAATTTAAAGAAAACCTGTTGAAACAGATCTACCTTACAGCCTTTACACAATAACAAAGGAAACAGCATTTTTTCCCACTTCCTTTTGAAGCACCTCCAAAAAAAACAAAATAGCTAACTTGGAGTCATCCTCGTTAATCGCAGTCAGTTTAGTTTGTCTTCTCTTTTTTTTTTTTTACTTTTTTTTTTTTAATTGTGATTCTTGCAGGGAACAAGCTCAGATCCAAACAAGATCCTTTAGAGCCTGGAGAGCCTGCACCGATCCAGTTTTATCCGATCCGATACCGATACCTGGGTTGAGGTTATCAGCCGATACCTGATACGATCCAATACTACTTTTGAATGAATAAACCGTGTACCTCGGTCTTTAACACGGTGCTTTAGGAGGTGCTTATTTAAGTTTGTGGTACTGTGTATGATATTAATTAAAATAAATGAAATGACAGGATCAGAGTGCAATGCCCTTTATTGAGTTTAATAAAAGCCAGATAAAGGTTCGGGTAATAAGGACAAACTTGTAACTTCTTAATTTTCTTTTGCATTAAGAACTACTTCCTTTGTGAAAGAACCACATGTTTCTGTCATGTCAATTTGGTTAAAATCAGAATTGGCAGCTCAGACATCAAAGAAAATCGGAAACCGTTACTAGCCAGGCAAAGCCTCATCGGTGCATCTAGTGTTTTTGTCCTGGGCGTATTTTATTATTATTATTATTATTATTATTATTATTATTATTATTATTATTATTATTATTATTATTCAGACAGGTTTATTAATAGACTATAATAACTCAGAATGTGTTTACCTGAAACCACGTGCAATCTGTAGAGTGTTTAAATCAGCAGAGATAATAAAAGTAGAATCCTCACATGAATATTAACAGAATAGATATTATTTTATGACGCAGCCGCTCATAATTTCACCCCGCCTGGATCTTGTTACACACCTACGGTGTTAAATGTTTCATCATCTGAGCGGCTCAGGTGTCGGAGCGCAGCGACCAGCGACCCGTCGGGAAACCTCTCTTTGTTTTTTGTATCTCGGATTTTTAAACTCCCGCTGATTGACAAAAACGCGGAAAAGAGAAAAAACAAATTTTCTTTATTGTGGTCAGGCCAGATGGACGATCAGCGTCGCCAACACGGATCATGAGTGGATGGTTCTGGCGTTTATTACCATGTAGAACCAAATCGAGAATAGAAAACACTATTTAATGTCTAGAAACAGGAAGGATGTGAAGGGATGTTTGATCGCCCATTAATGAAGGACCTGCTGATTAGACAGTAACAGTGCAGGAGTCAGGCTCTGGCGACTCGTGACTCCTCCCATATCGGTAGTCAGGTGAGTCAGAACATCTCAGGTGAACCACCTGAGCAACCAAAGCTGCCTGGCAAACCTCTCCGCTGTGCCGTGTCTTATTTTATCATTATCCCAGCGGGTCTCCATGGAAAGTTGCTAATGGTGGAGTTATGCTCCAGCTCCGTTTATTCTTTTTTAAATTTCTGCAGTTTTCTTTTGTGCTTATTTGAGCAGTAAACAGCAAAGGTGTTTACTTCTTCTTATTCAAATCAGGTGCGACTTTTAAGCGTAGCCTCCAGAGCAGCAGCAGCGTTAATGTCTGCCTTTCTGACAGCTTTGTGTCTGTTTCTTGTTTCTCTCTGCAGAAAATGCTCCGGCCCGGCTGAGAGATGCCCGCCACGGGTCAGACGAGCCCCTGCCTGTGGACGCCGCTGCCCCAGAGCCGCCTGGGTCCGTGTGACCGCTACAAACACGCCTGCTGCAGCTACGACGGCACCGTCTACGTCCTGGGAGGCAGGGACAGCGGCTGCCTGGGAGACTTCTGGAAGTACAGCGTCGGTAAAGGCCCTCAGCGACCCGCTGGCAGAACCAGAACGCCACCTTTCTACCTGGTTGTTGGTCGGGTTTCTGAAGTTACACACGTTAAATTAGAAAATGTCATCTTTTTACTTTGGTCTAAACCGAGAGACACGAGTTTGAGGGACTCTGGGAAACCAGGAACTGTTCACAGAGCAGTTTCTCCTGTGAGGCTTTTATCGGCCAATCTGGATGAATCCCGTCTGCTGGGGACTCTTTCCTGTCTTCCCAGCACTTCCACTTGTTGACGTCTGTTTCTCCTCCTGCTTTTTGAGAACTTCACCACAGTGGGGTTTAGATCATAGTGTTTCTGGATCAATGGAAGACGTTCTCCTCCAGGACCTTTGGATCTGACTCTTGATCTTTGGCAGAGTTCAGAAGTCCGCTCCAAAAAAAGTAACTCCAAACACGCATCGTGTCAGGACTCAGGGCAGCTCTCCATCTCCCAGACAATCAGAAGGATAAATCAGAGAAACCTGGGTGGCCCCCTACCTCTGTAGCACCCTCCTGAGGACGAGGTGGTCCTAAAGCTTCCTGGAGCCTTTGCGACGGCTCTTAAACGCAACCTGAAGGGTCCACCTTGAACTTCTTGATCATTCAGGAAACTTATTTCAAATGCATTGATTGGTAGCAAAGGCAGAGCAGAATCTAACTACAGACCTTTAATGTGAGACCTGTACACACAGAGCCCAATAAAATTGGATATCATCACAAATGTATTTTTTTAATACAGGTCAGAAAGGGATTAATTATAGCAGCTCATGAAGATCCCAAATACTTTATCCATGATATTACAAAGTGTAAGAAAATGTATCCTTTTAATACAGAAGTGTTAAGTTCGGTCGACTGACTGCCTGCCAGCCTCCGAAATATAAGGAAGATGGCCGTAGGCAACCATTATAACGGAAAATTTAGTGGAAGGAAAAAACACAGTAGAAAAAGATTCACAAGCAACACAGATAACAGCAGCCCTGAAAGGATGTTGGAGCAAAGGCCTTTTGAGAGTTTAGGAGAGAGTCACAAAAAGTGGACGGCAGCTAAAGTCAAAGCTTCACACAGGAAGACGTGTCCAGAACCTGGGAAGTGTCTCAGCTGGGCTCAGGAGACCATACTGTTGCTCACTGGTCCAAAGTCTGCTGTTTGCATTTCCTGTGGAAATTTTGGTCTCAGAGTCAGTAAGAAATCAAATTTAATTAAATGTTACAAATATAGTAACTCTTTGTAAAATAACTTTATGAGTTATACATTTTAAAACAACATGCCTGTGCAACTTCTCAGTTATCCGTGTCATCGCAACAGCAAATCAGAGGCAGCCGGACTTTCGCTCAGTTTATTCTGAAAACATTTCATTTCAGAAAAATTTCAGTAATTTTAAACTAAATTACTGAAATAAATTAACTTTAGATGCTATTGTATTGAAATGCATATGTTTTTTTTTTACTGCATCTTCCAGATGCGTTCATTAACATAGGGCAGGTTAAAGTTTTTAAATGTAAATGCAGGCCGACCAGTTGGCAGTAGAACTGTACAACAAACAGAAAAACAGACAATTTGATTATCCTAAAGGAACTGATTTTCAATCAGACTTCTGTATGATGTAAATTTATAAACTCTTGTAAAGTTATGTTTTTTTGTTTTATGTTGTTTTTAAAGGCAAATTAGCCGTAGCTACAAATGTTGTAGTGTCTAATGTACACACTGTAAAATAAATCAGCGAAACAAGCAGCGGTGTCCTCACATGGTGTTTGTTTCAGTGTTGGATGAATGGACCAGGCTGAGCTGCACAGGCGAAGCTGCACCAGAGGAGCTGGAACAACAT
Source organism: Fundulus heteroclitus (assembly GCF_011125445.2). Lineage (NCBI taxonomy): Eukaryota > Metazoa > Chordata > Actinopteri > Cyprinodontiformes > Fundulidae > Fundulus > Fundulus heteroclitus. Next base: position 27,796 of record NW_023397046.1, on the reverse strand, counting down.
ACTATGGTGGCACATAAGGTACAAAATCACCAACTTCACACAGTTTTCCAGTTAAACAACATGAAGAACGCTAACATGACGCTGCTTGGTGTCTCTTCAGGGTTTCCTGTATGTGTTTGGAGGCATGTGGGATTCTCCATTCACCGGGCGCAGATGCCCCCTCTGGGTGTTTGATACCGGTGAGTTTGTCTCAGGAGGAGCCTGGAGGCCGTTTTCACCCCGGCAGCCGATCCTCAAGCTGCCAGCAAAGATCGCAGCTTCCTAAACTACAAAAACATGCCTGCATCTGCTGGTTCCAGCCTGGAAATCCCTGAAAACATTGATTACTACAATTCACTGCTCTGTGGAGCTTTCCTACACCTCATTCTACACATTCTGTGTTTCTAAAAGAGAAAGGGTTGTTTCTACTGATGAAAAAAAACTTACTTTAAGCAGGAAGCTCAGTGTTTCTGCAGCGGTTTCCTTCAGCGTCATTACTTCCTGTGTTTACTAGAGTTGGCTGCGTAACTTTGCAGATTTACACGGGAACCTTTCAACCAGTATTTTTTCATAGCCAGTAGTCGGCATATTAACTTTAACTATTTAAAAACTCATTTGTAAATTAATCAGAATATTGGCTCCTATTTTTCTGCCGACTGAAAAGCCGATAAAACAAACGGGGTCTATAATTTTCATCTGCAGCTTGTTTCTCTCCTGCATGTTTGTGCTAAGGATGAAGCATGTTAGGTCTGGAGTTTTTGAAATCCCTGTTTTGCTTTATGTGTTTCAGTAAATCAGAAGTGGGTGCCCTGCCAGGGAAAGACCAGCTCCCCTCAGGTACGCACCACCAAACGGACACAATCTGTAGAAATAGTGCATAAATGATCACCTCTTCAGCACATGTTATCGTGCCTTTAACAATGCCATCCACAATTATTGGCATATGTGTATAAAGCATTAAAATAAATTAATTGTTTATTCTGGTACATCATCCCCCCCTAAAAACATCCACCTTTAATTTGATAAGTTTTCCCAGTGGGAAAAACATCTCTTCCAGAAATGTTTTCATAAAGTCTTCAGCCCCACATTTACTGGCATCTCTGCCAACCTCTACAAAATAAATGTTTCCCTGGAGTGTAATATAGCAGGGTTTCCTGTAATCACTTTTCAAAATGGGAAAAACAAGAGAACATGCTGGCAGATTGGTATCGATGATAGAAAACAGCTTCAAGAAAAGAACCACTGGCCTGGATTTGCCCACATCTCCAGTCAGAGGCGTATTAAACAGTTTTAAAGTGTTGGAATTGTGACGAACAGCTGGAAAGGACCCAAAACGACCCTATCAGCACACGGGAGAATGACCTGCGGGTCCAAAAATACATATTTTCTGTCCTACCATGACAAACATCTGAGACTAACGTTGAGCTTTTCTTTACCAAACAGCTTCAGGTGGATCTGGTGTAAAGCAGAATAACTCAGTGTTGGGTGTAGAGGGTGGAATGTAGCACAGGGAGAAATTAAATCTGTAATATTACGACAGATTTTCACAGATGTCTCGTGTTTAACGTCTGTTGTATTTGCAGACCCAAAGGCCCAGCAACAGGAAAGGACACAGCGCCGTGGTGCTGGGGTCCGCCATGCTCGTCTACGGAGGTTTCATGGACATCAAAGGACCCGTGCAGGAGTTTTGGAGTTTAAATTTATGTGGGTTTATTTCAGCTTTTATTAGCACGTGTAAGAAAAAAACACTTCTGATGGTGTTTTATCCAAACTAGAGTCCAAAAGGAGCTGATCTGAGTTTTAGAGATGTTACTAGAGATCAGCTGATGTGGAACTGAGATTTTAAGGCGTCGTGTATCCTGGATGAAGGAGGCGTTTTGTTAATCTCTTGCTCTCCAACAGATACCATGGCTTGGTCTCCACTGAGCGGTTCTGAGCGGGGCTCATCAGGTCCGGGACCCAGACACAACCACTCCGCTGTGGCCTACCAGAGCGACATGTTCCTGTTTGGAGGACTGAAGGGTCTGCGGGAGCAGAGGGACTTCTGGAAGTGGAACTCCACCAACCACACATGGACCTGCCTCAAGTGAGGACCCAGTTTTACTGTTGCTAAAAAAAAACTGGGTTTGGACTTCCTCTGTCCCTCAGTCTGGTGTCATTGGGCTGACTGAGAAATGATGAAGACGGTTACTGGACTAATTACTATTAAAAGTGTATTAAGGTTGTCAGTATAACTAAGGATGCACTGATGTGAACATTCAGGCTGACGCAGTCCTGGTAGATCAGTGGAGACGTCATCGTTTGTGGCTGCTAAAGGTTTATTTTACTGGAGTTACAGTTTCTGCTACTGGCTCCACTGCAGGAAAAGTTTTAGAATAACTTCAAAGCATTCTGACAGAAGTGTAGAACACTGATGCAGTGACTTATACGTGTATTTCCTCTCCTGCAGGCCGGGCCCCCCTCGGCTGACGGGCCACGCTGCCGTAACCTACAGGGACAGCATGCTGCTGTTCGGGGGCGGCGAGAGCCACAGCTCTCCCAACAACGGCCTGTGGAGGTACAGCTTCTCCTCTCAGAGCTGGAGCCGGGTGGCGTCGCTCCCCGGCTCCGACGCTCCGGGCCGGATTCACCACTGCTGCGCCGGACTGGGTCGCAGCTACGAGGCCGACACCGGCAGCTCCAGCCCGGCCCCGGACTCTAAACCCAAACACTTTAGAAATAGGTGCTTCCCCGCTTCCCAACCGGACATAGAGATGGAGACGTTCAGCAAAGGCCTCAGTTCTCCGGCGCCGGACGCCCGCAGCGAGACTGGGAGTGATTGTTTGACGTTTGACAACAAAGCTTTCAGGAAGCAGTGGAGCTGCTCGGACGACCCGCTGCTCCGCCAGGAACACGGCGATCTGCTGAAGAATCTGCCCGACGCGCTGCTGGTGCTGGGAGGAAGACCGTACAGCAGACACAGCCCCATCTCCATCTGGAGCGTGACGCTGACTGACTGCTAACAGTCAGACATGAAACGTTTACAAAGAGCCAGTGTTACACGTTCACCTATGATCACCACGGTTAGTCACAACTTGTACATAAGACGGTGTAAAGCTGTTATATCAGCAGGTCTTCTATCAATTCCTGAATAAAGTATTAGAAGGACACGGATCTCTGTTTCAGCTGTGAAGACAGCCGGTGTAGGTACCAGATTGACTCGGGTCCTGCCCCTTCTGATGACGTCACTATACATAGTTGGTTTAACGTTTGCTCAATTGCGCAAAATATTGAAATTGGTCTGGACAACTTACTAAAGTAATTATAGCGGGGTGTAGGTTTTATTCGAGAGCGGGATTGCGTTTGTAAATGGACAATTTTACGAAGAAATTCGCCATTGTCCATGCGCCTCCCGATGACGTCACATTATGGCAACGCCAGTCAAACAAACTACATTGAGCCCGCGGTCTGCATTTGTAACGAATCAATTTTGTTAAGTTAATTTAGTGGTTTCTTTTTTCTCAAAAGCTTGAACAATGTACCAAATACCACAATAAAAAAATAATCAAATTCATCACAATCTCATCTGGAATAATAAAAAAAACGTGATCAGAAAGAACAACATCAGTACAAAAAGGAGGAATGAACGTTTTGATTTTAAAGTGATGAATGCCGTGATAAAATTTAATTTGGCTGCTGACTTTTATTAAAAATGAAATGAGTTTATGGTTTAGTTTCCCTTCACAACTTAAAAAAAATTGGAGGAATGAAATCTCTCTAAGGTTGTAACTTTGATCCTGCAAAATGACATTGCAAAATGATGTTAAAAGTTTTCATGCCTTGACTAATTTACGGGAAAATAAATAACCATAAATTAACAAAATAAAATTGATTTGTAAATGGAGACTGCGGGCGCAATGTAGTGTGTTTGAGATGAGTTGCCATATATTGACGTCTTCGAGAAGCGCAGACACCGCCCCGAGTCGATCTGGCAGCCCGAGACGATCTGGTACCTACACCGGTTTTGTGTGGGGCGTCATTTAAAGCTCTGGAGATGTTTGCATTGAAATTAAACTTCTGAACTGTGATCTCGACTCTGTCCAAAAGAGGGCGCCAGAGCTCGATATGCTCAACTCGTGTTTGACGTGTGAGGTTGATGCATAGCGGGGGTCCAACTCCAGTCCTCAGCCTCCGGTTTCCTGCAGCTTTCAGACGATTCCCTGCGTCAGAAACACTGAACCGCCTCCTCACCACATCCACGGTTCTGCAGAGGCCCGGAGATGAATTCAGACGCACTGAACCAGAGAAAGATCGCAGACATGTAGGTCAACTGTCAGCTACATCTCAATAAAGGGCTTTCTTTCTCACAATTTCACTTGTTAATTTTCACTATTCTGACTTACAGATAATAAAACCCATATTTCTGCTTCTTGGCAAATAATCTATAAAAATAAAAAGGATTTTTTACTACAAAAAAATGCTTGACGGTTTGTTGACTTGTCTGTACATGCAGTCAATACTTGTTCAGGGCTGGTTTTGCGTGACATGCAGGCGAGTCTGTGGCTCTGCTGAGTTAAGGAAGCCCAGAAGGCCCGGCTGCATTGGTGCTGGTGGGGTTTTCTGGTTTCCTGGTTTTCTGGAATTTCAAACGTCATCGCTCAGTGGCTGCTGCTCTTAGACGTCTCTGCCTCAGTGCACCTTAATCAGATAAGAAGGAATTGGTACGACTATGTGGAACAAGTAAAAACTGAGTTAAGTCATGGGCGGTTCTGGACGTGGGCGAGCAGAGGCTAGTGCCCCTATAGAACTGGGCCTGGTTCCTGTTCTGCCCTTAATACTGAATAATTTTCTGATGGTGATATGCACTGGTACAGAAACCGTAATTGATTGGACCCATTTTTGACCCTTTACAGTGTTACTGCAACAGTGATTAAAAAAACTTTCAGCTTCGACTTATATATCAAATTTAAATGGTAGTTCATATTGACCAGCATGAACCAAGGAGTAAACATTACCATCTATAGCCACAAGAGGGCGCTCTAGGCTCATGACAACTATTCTGCTCCTGTACCACTGTATTGAAACATTAAGTTATATGCAACAAAGTCTGAACACGTGGGTTGTTTCACTGTTTCAGTATCTGAGACTGAGACAGAGCCCTGCTATAGGGCTGTATGTGAAGCTAACAGCAGCTAGCGCTAGCTTACAGCTCTGTTGTCTGGGCAAGTTACAACTTCGCCAATGCACTGAACTTTATTTTGCTCTCAAGCATCCATATCTTACTGTTAGCTTAGCATGTAGCACCGTTACGCTCACGGTCTAATTTAGGCGTAGTTTTGACAACTTTCAGTGTAACGTTAGGCTGATGTGCGATGGATAAAACCTTGCTGGTCAGAGCTGCTAATTTACCCCATTCATCCTCCCAGGTATATTCCATGTTATTTAGCCGGTTGTCGACTCAGCTGTGCAATTTAGTAAGTTGTTTTACCAGATTAAATATTGGTTTTTAGTCTTGGGTTGTGTGAAATAAATGTCTAAATCATGGGGAATGGTTTGCTTTTGGACCATAGGGACATGTCCCTACCAATAATACCATGCCTGACGACGGCTGCTGCTGCTCCGTCTGGGCTGCCAGTGCCTGCCCGGTCTGTCCTGTCCCTTTAAATCGGCAGCGCACGTGACTGCGTTGTGTGCTGTTTAACTCCATTCTCATTGGTTGTTCTGCCTTAAGTTCCGCCTTCCCTCTTCCTGTTTTCCAACGCCTGCGTACATGCGTGCGTGCTTGGAGCGCGAGATTTAAATTTCTTTCATACTGGGATACTGCGGTTACTACGATTAATACTAGGCTACGAAACTAGTCCCAGTTAAAAAAACTAAATGTTAGCTACACTAAAATAGGTGAAAGCTGCTGAATACTGTTCTGTAAAGAAGCAGGAGAATTTTTTGATTTGTGGAACTTGAGAAATGTAAGTAACCAACATTAGCGTCTCAAAATAGCATTTAATTCTCAAGTATAATATGTTTATCAACAAAAAACTATTCTTTTTTTTTTTTATAAAACTAAATATTCTGTGTCAGGCAGGAGTTCTGAAGACTGCTGGGAAGATGGAAAGGCAAAGACTGTAGGCTATTAAAAATTCTGATTCTTAGCCACAGCCGCATGAAAAAGAAAAGGTGAGGGTGTCTTATTTACTATTTAATATTTTGTTGCTAACTGCTTTCATTTTTTTTGTTGACCCTTTGAGGCAGTTTATGTATAAATAGCAGGTGTTATTTCTTTTACATGATATACAGTATAACAGCACTAGATGGCACCTAAACACCTGCTATTTTCTTATTTAGACTTTTGCTTAATTATAATAGAATAATTAGGGTTCCACATAATAATAGTGCTATTTATTTTACTATTTCTACTTCTAGAATTACGGTAAAGACAAATACAAAAAGGGGAACACTATTTACATTGGTTTTACTGTACAGAGATTGCAACACTGTGCATTAGTAAATTAGTACAAACCAGAGGCGGAGCTAGACATTGTCATCATCAGGGGCTTAGCTCACAAAATATTTCATCATTACGAATTATTTAATCTGTTGATGTTCTCGCAAAATTTATTTAATATAGGCCTTTACATATCTTAAAGTTTAATCTGCTGTTGTTTAATAGTCACACTAGTATATACCAGTAGTATATTAATATGTTCTCATTTCACTGATGGTCAACCACTGATATTATTCAGTCTTGGTGTCACCCGTCTTACTCAAAGTACAGTATTGGGTCCTCCATACCGGTTATGTATCAAGATTTATTGCACATTTAAACATTATTGACAACTCAATATAGTTATGGAAATAATTAGATGTCTGAGAGGATGTAGGTAAGGAGAAGCTGTTATCTACACGTCAGATGTATGATGTAATATATGTCAATATATATATATATGTCAATACATATACATGTCAATACATATATATATATATATATATATATATATATATATATATATAACCTTGAATCTCCATATGACATCATCATCTGCCTACTCCGTTTTCTTTTGTATTTTTATTCTTATTTTTTTCTCATTTTCTTTTTGATCCACTGTATGTATGAAGATACGCTGTATATAACTGATGCACCTTTTCCTACTTTTGGCACCTTCTTCTGACTATGATTGACTATTGAGCCGATGGGACAAGTGAATTTCTCCAACGTGAGATCAATAAAGCCTATCTTATCTTATCTTAAGAAATTTGTTTGGAATGTTAAGATAAATTACAAGAAATGGGCTAAAGAGAGTACAACCTAGATGTACATTTGTTGATATATTGAAGTTAATATTTTAAATGCTGTCAGTGTCAGTTACACTTCTAGTTCCAGTGCAGATGTAAGTAAAATACATTTATTTGTGGTCCCTTGATTGTATTATTTTGCTGTGTTTTATGATACAGAGATAGTATGTTAGATAAAACAAATAAGGGTTGGGTTTACCGCTGAGCATTTGTATTTCTTCAAAAGAAAATACAGGATAAAACTACAGACAAAATATTTTGACTATATTTGGTTAAATAGGCATGTATTTTATGGTCTGTTGCTGGTAAATTCAAACGCAAACCTTTTCAAATCAGAAAGAAGTCCCAATTCGACATTCATCAGAGCCGGTGATGCCTTAAACATTGACAGACAGCATCTAGTGTGTGTAGTGCTTATAAAATTTGTATAACTGTGGCAAGAAATGCTTTTTTTTTCTTTAGACAGACGAAACACGCCCTGAAGTTCAAGTCAAGTATCAAAAAATAGGAGCACGCATGCATATTGTGTAGGACCAATGACATCAGACCAATGAAGCTTAGGACCAATAGTGTCTCTACCAAAGTAGAAATCCAACCTACGCCCTTGGTCTAAATAAATGTGTATAGTCCGGTGCAACTTATGTATGTTTTTTCTCTCTTTATGACACGTTTTTTGACTGATGTGACTCATATTCCGGAGCGACTTATAAAAATACGGTATGAAACAACAAAATATTGACCCTATGAAAAGCACTGGCCTCTCTGATAAACTTGGTCTAGAACCGGCACCAGATTCTGGTATTTTCCAAAGGCGAGGTACGCCCTGGACAGGTCATCAGTCGAGTTGAGATCCTTTACCATATCAGAGTAAGGATCCTTTTCCAGGCATCCTTCGTTTGATGATTCTTGCAGACCTTCAAATCCACATTAGCCAGAAGTGAAATCAGCAGTGTTGGCTGCCTTCAGCTCTTTAGAAAGATGCTTCCAGAGATGAGGACAGGTTACAAAAAAGGTTACAAATCAATTTAAATTTGAACCTTAAATTCCATCAAAAGACCCCCCCCCCCCCCCCCCACACACACACACACACACACACACACACACACACACACTCACACAGAAACAGTGACAGGTAGGGTAAGGGAACATTTCATTTGTAGGATTTAGATTCTGGATGCTTTAAATATCAGTAAAAGAAGCTAAAGTGCATGGGCAACAAATGGCTGGACCTAAAAATGTGATGTGAGCTCGCTCTCTAGCCTCTGTTAGCATTTAGCAGCTGTAATCTGAAGCATCTGTGGTTGAGCAAAGCAACAACTCCAATCTCTGCATCGGAGCGAAACGCTCCAGCTCTCCAGACGTGTTCAGGTTACAAAATGCATTCTGCAAAGCTTTAATGTGCTAGAATCCATTATGGCACGTTGACTTTACAGTTCACTGACTGCACTGCGTCTCAAATATCTCTCTTTCACACCTCTGATTTCTTCAAACTGACTCAAACCAAACATTTTGGAAACTATCAGCACCCCTCAATGATACAACTGAGAAACTTGAGAAATGATTGTAAAAAAAAAAGTTTATTTTAAAAACCACAAAGTACTAATCAATACAAAACGTATAAAAAGTACAAAAAAGTTGGTCTAAAAATATCTGAGATGACTACATTTATGGTGTACTAATGGCACTGTGGTTACAGGTCTGAATACAACAGCGGTTGCAATCAAAGAATAAATTCACATTGTAGCAGTTTGTTTGCAGCACAAGTAAACATTTCAAGGTCACACACAACATGTACCGAATAAAAAACAAAAAAAACGGAGCGACCGACTGATGGGGGGAATAAGACCCCATAAACTGCTGCAGTTTTAACTTTCAAACTATACTGAACGGCTTTCAGAACGCACTGGTTGACTCTCAGAATCCGGCCGTGGAGAGCAGAGACAGCAGTGAACGTCATTCCTTTGAAATATAGGATCCTAACAACAATACTCAGAATACAAAAATAAAGAACAGTATCAAACATTTAAAAAAAAAACAACGCATGGCAATTATCAAGAGTTACTTGGTTCTCCCATTTCAAGCATTACCCAGGTTTGTTTGTTCCTTTGGACAAAAGCACCTCAAGTGTTCCAGTCAGAGGCCTTTACGGCAAAGAAGGTTCATCGCTGACAGATTATAGAGAGCAGCACAACAAAAACAGCTCCGAGCTGAGGAGGAGGGACTCAGAAAGACAAGCAGTGGGACCAGTTCCTGATATGGATGCACAGTAGATCCTTCTCATAAAAACCCAAACCCCAAAGGAACCATGCAAATCCAGAGCCTCCTAACCGTACCTCCTTAACAGACGCCTCAGCTCTTTACCTGGGAAGGTGTTTAACTCAGTAGCCTGCAACAAGGCATACTGGAACAGAAAGGAAGCAAAGAAGAATACAGGGTGGAAAAACTTAATAGGACAGGAATAATGGATATACAGAAGAAAGGACACAGTAGAGGGTGGAATATTTAGACCAGGGATCACCAACATTTCTGAAACTGAGAGCTATTTCATTAGTATTGTGTCATACAAAGAGCTACCAGTACTGAATGAGAATGAGAAGAGTCAGAGTTCACCTTAACTTTAAATAAAACAAACATTTTTCATGCTTTGTTATCGATATTGTCATTTTTAAATCTGTATAAATGCAACTGTGAATAAACAGGAAGAGTAATCGAATAAAATAAAGTTTAGATGCAGCTCGCTGGTGGGTTGTGCTATTTTTAGAACTGGTTCTAGGGCACCACATGTGATCTCAGGGGCTACTTGGTGCTTGCGGGCCCCATGTTGGTGACCCCTGGTTTAGACAATGCAGGACAGCAGATAAAATTTCAAAATACAATTTTTTTTTCTTAGTCAGACTAATACAAAAAAATACTAAAATCTAATTCTAGACAGCACAGGAACCAAGGAAACCTAAAGGAGGAAAGGGTTTGATTGGTTCAGAAGTCTCACTTTAAACCAAAGTAAGAGTATAGAAATTATAAGTAGGAATGCTTCAAAGATGGCCTAAAACTGGCTTCGCCGTACAGGCCACAGGTTCAAGGATTGGAAAAGCAACCGGTTCAGGACCGACTCTGACATTAAAGACAAAAAGAAAAGGGGACACTTGAGAGAAGCCCTTGAGTGATGATCAACATCTTGTACAGTCTTCATAAACTACTAACACCTAGTACCTGTCTTTGATTTGAGGTTGCCCTGTTCCACTTTCTGCTCGCTTCCACAATCAACCCAAACTCACTCTCACAAAATACAAAAGTTACAAAACGACCGGCTAGGCCTTTCCTTATCAATATTCCAGTTCAAGTCTAAGGCAAACTTGAGATTTACACACGGACCATAACAATAATAATTATAAAGAAAATTATAAAAATGACAAAACGCTCCCGACTTCATAATAAAATATCCATATAGTATCTAAAAGTTAGCTGCCCTGAGGGAGATGTACATGTCAACCTTTACCACATTTGTTGCGCGATGGCAGTTAAAAAGCACTTTGGGTCTGCCGTGGGGAGTTCTGCTGCGCTGAGACGACGCCACAGCGGGATGTAACACTGGGAGGCCTGGGCTCTGCATCCATCTCAAGCAAGTCAGCTGTTTCCCTTTTTGATCTCACTGTTCGTCACAGTTCATGCACGCAGACCTGTGAAGACATTTAGGCCAGGTTGGTCATTTTTCCTTAGATGAATGCAACAATTTAAGTGTGTGCGTTCTTGTACTTGCAGAGGAGCGAGAACTTATTTTGCACATTTTACTAGTAAAGTGAGGACTTTTTTGGTCCTTTCTGGGCTAGGGGTTAAGTTTAACACTTTAAAAAAGAAATTTCACCACGGTAACACGCGGTGACAATAAAGGATTCTTGATTCATGAAGGTGTCAATTAGGTTTGGGTAGGATTACACTGCAGTAAAATGTTCTTGAAATGAGTCATGTATTTGAGCAGGTACATAAGATTATCTGCCAATGGAATAAGATTGTTGCACTTAAAATAAGAACAACTGATCTCCATCATCTTATTTTAAGTGCAGTATTTAATTATCCTATTTTAGGGGTCAAAACACTCACTCCATTGGCAGATAGTTTTGTTCACCTGCTCAAACTAAGGACAAATACAGTTAATTTCAAGAAAATGTTACCTATTTTTAGTTCCATTTTGCAGTGGGTATACACTGGTAAAGGTAAGGTTTAGGGTTAGGGCAGAGGTGGGTAGTAACCAGTGTCCGAAATTAACTTCCTTATTTACCGGCCAAGTTGGCCAAAATATTAATTCTGACTGACCCCTGCTAAATATCTCCGCATAATCCCTCTATGTATTTAGCCTGAGCCAAACGCTAGTTATTAGAAAACGCACATGGTGTATTTGCTGTATTTTCAGCATCACATGTGTGAGTGTGACAGAAAAACACGACTTTTTTGGTGCAAACATTTACTCGCCATGTGGCAGCTAGCCCTCTGAAATTTACTCGGCAAACGGAAAATTTACTCGCATTTGGCATCTGGGGAGTGTTAATCTCGGACCCTGGTAGTAACTATTTACATTTACTCAGTTACATTTACTTGTGTAAGTTTTTGAATAAAATGTACTGTTAGGAGTAGTTTTACTGCCCTGTACGTTTTTACTTTTACTTGAGTCATATATTGTACTTTATTTTTGGCTACTCTACCCACCCCTGGGTTAGAGTCCGGGTTAGGCCATAGAAGGGTTGAAAATTAATGGAAATATAGGTCCTCACTTTGTATTTTAAACAAGGACAGGTGTGTGTTTGTACACGGCTTACCTTTGTCACAGGTGCTGCTCTGCTTCTCCTGGGCAAAGTTTAGTCTGTTCTGCTCCACCGCAGTGCCGTTCGACTCTGGACTGCTGCTGCGGGGCGGGGTGTTCTCCTCGTTCTGGTACGCCAAATCTAGGTGCTGCTGAGCCAGTCTCAGGTGTCTGCGCAGCCTCTCCAGCTCCCGAGTCGACGCCTCATCACCAAAGGACTCACGGCCCGAGTCTCCCAAGTTATCCCGGAAGCCCAATTTTCCAGACGGGTCCTTCTTCACAGCAGTGTGATAACCCGGAGGCGCCGAGGCCTGGCGGCAAATCGAGGATCTCTGGCTGGCCTGGGCTGGATGGCGAGAGGCAGGAGAGCGAGGTCGCGGCCCGCACAGACAGTCCCGAATCCCGCTGATGCCGAGATGAAGGATCTCCAGCAAGGTGAAGAGCAGGCACAAAGCGCTGACAGCATACATGATGCGCAGGAAGATGGTTTTCTCAGTGGGACGTGACACAAAGCAGTCCACCGTGTGCGGGCAAGGGGAGCGCGTGCACACATAGGACGGCGCCACCTCCAGGCCGTAGAGGATGTACTGCCCGAAGAGAAACGACGCCTCGAAGACAGCTCGTGATAGTAGCTGGAAGACGTAGAACTTCATGAGCCCATTTCTCTTGATGCGACGCCGGCCGTCATGCTTGTTTTTGGGAGTCTTTGAAGCCTCCTTATCCTTCTCCTTATCTGGCTCAATCTCCTCTAGGATCATGGGATCCTCCTCCCCATTATCCTCCGCTTCTTCGTAGTCCCTGTTGGCTCCCCGGTTCACTATCGGTACCCTCTTCTTCTCACGGGGCTTGTAGTCGTCGTCGTCCATGCGGGCGATCTTGTGCATGGCAAACCCGAGGTACATGATGGTGGGTGTGCTGATCATGATCACCTGGAACACCCAGAAGCGAATGTGCGAGAGAGGCGCAAACGCATCGTAGCAAACGTTCTCACAACCAGGCTGGTGTGTGTTGCACACAAATTTACTCTGTTCATCATAGTAGATGGACTCGCCGCCGACCGCCGTCAGCACAATCCGGAAGACGATGAGGAAGGTGAGCCAGAGCTTGCCCACGAAGGTGGAGTGATTGGAGATCTCCTCCAGCAGGCGAGTGAGGAAGCTCCAGCTCATTTTGGTGCCAGATGAAGGAAGTTATCAAACCTGTGCGGAGAGAAGAGAATAAGGAAGATAAACTTTACACCAAATAAAATACGGATTCTAAAACAGCCAAATTATAAACGGCACATCTCTACATCTCTCTATAGTAAGTAGAAAAACATTCTAACAATGGTTCGCCAAATCAATTGTATCTGATTTCGCAGATGTGTGCAGCAGGCAGACTTAACCCCACAGAGATACGTAGACGTTGTTAGAATGAGAAAACAGCACTAACCTCTGCCTTTGGTAAAATTATAACCTTCTAATGGACTAATTTCAGTTTGCGTTATATCAAATTACTACAGATGGCCACTACAAAAATAAGAAATGTGAGGATTTGCTTTTTGATGTTCCAACAAGCACAAAAATGACAGATCACAGGTTTCAGCAGTCCTAGTCAGATAATTTCATCATTCTGCATTTACACCTGGCTTAGCTACTTTTGTCTTTTAAAACTGGGCTTTTATTTCTGAGCACTTTGAATAGTTTTCAAATTTGTGTTAACTTTAACCTGCCAAAGGATTCTGGGGTGTTTTCCATTAGCTCTTCCAGCATTTAAAAACCTACAGATGTAACTTTTTTTTAACCTCAAATATAACAAGGCTTGTATTAAATTCATCAAATCAAACATATGCTTTTATGTTTTCTGGCTAATTGTCTTCCCTCCAGGAGGGAAACCTAGACATCCCTCTTCCTAGCAACATCCTCCAGCTCATTCTGGGGGATCCCAAGGCTTTCCCCAACCAGATGGGATATATAGTCCCTCCAGTGAGTTCTAGATCTTCCCCGGAGTCTCCTCCCAATGGCACGAACCCGGAAGAAATCTAAATAGATGCACCCAGGGGGCATTTTTAAGCAGAGAAATACCGGCTCTACTTTAAGCTCCCCTCAGATTACAGAGCTCCTCACCTTATCTCTAAGGCTGAGCCCTGCCTCCCTCTGCATACAAGCTCATTTCAGCAGCTTGTATGCAGAATCTTATTCTTTCTGTCATGATCCGTACCTCGTGACCGTAGGTGAAGGTTTGCTTTTTAACTCAGCTCTTTTTTTTACCACAACAGACCGGAGCAGCGTCTGGATTTACTGCAGCCGAAGCCCCAATCCGTCTGTCCATCTCTCATTAAATCCTACCATCACTCGTGAGAAAGAAACTCCTTCGGTTCAGGCAGAAACTGTTCCCATGCCAGAGGGGGCAATCCATTGACCATGGCCTCAGACCTGGAGGAGCTGACTCTTGTCCTGGCAGCTTCACACTCTTGCAGCAAACATTGGAGGTCATGGCTTAGAGAAGCCAACAGAACCACATCCTCCGTTAAAAGCAAAGACACCACCCTGAGGTTCAGAAATCAGACACCCTCCTCTGTACGACCACGCCTTGAGATTCTGTCCATGAACAGCACAAAGAGGACTGATGAGAAGGGCCAGCCCTGGTGAAGTCCAATGCATAATGGGAACAGGTCCGTCTTTGTGCCAAGAACAATGTGGAAAAATGGTAACCATCACAGGTCGAAACAGAAGCCATACCGGCCCAAAATGGGTGTACGAATTGGCAAAGTAGCCCAAAAAACAACAAAAGGGGAAAAAAGAGGTTTTATTCCCCTGTAATCTTTGTTCTTTTCTGCAGAAATTCAAAATATATATATTCATTATAAGAACAAAAAAAGGATGGATTACCCTTGCATCCATTACCGTTACTGATTATAGTGTAAAGGAAGGCTTAAGATGCACATATAGGTGTCTGGTCAATGCAATCAACATATAAACTAAACTGCCCTCTCACCCACCCCTCATACTAAGCAGGGAGGGTGGCTCTCCATCTTTGAAGCTCGGGTCCTCAGAGGTTTCGGTAGGAGCCACTTCTATCTATCTATCTATCTATCTATCTATCTATCTATCTATCTATCTATCTATCTATCTATCTATCTATCTATCTATCTATCTATCGATAAATATTCTGGATTCATTAGGAACAGATAACTGCAGATAAGATTTGTTGAAACCTCGTCATGTTTATGAAGGTTCCTCCTGAATATTTAGTTTTGTGCCGTAAAAACAGCACAACAAAATAACATGAAAAAACAACTGTGGCATACATGTGGCATGTGACATGTATTAAGTTATTTTCTGATCCTATGAGTCTTTATAAGTGTGTTCTTAATTATGGCAGGATTGGTGTTCCACAATGCGCTGCTATGCAGAACAGAGACGCTTTGTTGCCCCAACATCTGGGCGGAGGTTTAAAAGTGGAAAAAAATTGAGCCTCATATTTCTAAGAAAAAAGAGAGGGAAAGGGGGGGGGGGGGGTTGAGCCAGGGAAGAAACTCCAACAGGGCGCTCTCAGTTATGTGAGAGAACCCAGAAAGTCCGGTTTGGCCAAGCATTTCACACCATGCAGCAGTGCAACGTGAACTGGAAACTGATCTCATTTGCGGAAAATACGTGGGTGATTGGGGGGGGTATCCTCCTCGTGGCAGACCACGTAACGGAGGGACCCCGCAGAACCCGAAGGGAGACCGGATCTCCGGTCTGTCTGATGGACAAACGGAGTAACTTTACGCACCGATGGCGCAAAATCTGGAAGGGGGAGGGTAACTAAAGGCAATGGTGAAAATATTAAAACGTTCCTGTAGATTCTCCTACAACAATAATGAAATACCATAAACCAACGTTATGTAATCTGTTACAAATCACCACACGCTGAACTAACTGAGCCCGTTTTCTAGCAAATATGCGTTAAAACAGCGGTAATTTCAGGCATTCCGGGTGATTTCAGCGCTGCCTCCCATCACCTTGTGCGCCTAAACTCTAACGGGGCTTTAAGCGACACGTTGGCCCGGTTCTGTTCACTTTTCCAGCTTTTATAGTTAAAAAAAAACAGCTTTCCACACAGACCATGAAGCAACACAGAGACGCTGAAGTCACAGAAACGTTTGTTAGGAACGAAAAACGATTCTACCGCCTCGCTTTGTTTGTGGGATTCTGTCTGTATTTTTTACCTTCAAAATGTCTTCTGGTATCCTGGAAGTTGTCTTCAGTTTTCTCTCCTGAAATGAAGCCCTTGGATCAAATATCAAGGCCTTCAGTTGCTGTTTTTTCTCTCCATTCGCTGAGAGGAGACAACAGCTTCTCCGGCAGTGCTGCTTGAACTGCTGGGCGAGGACAAAGAATATTCCCCAAATCCCCTTTTCTCCTCCCAGTTGCAGCTGCACACCCCACCCCCTTGTCTGCGCAGACCATCTACTGGCAGCAAGGAGGTGCAGCTCTTCCTGATGCAATCTGCCCTTGGCTTTACATTCATTGGCTGTAAAACTCATCTGAGAGCACTGCAGTCATGTAAGATCTGCTGTGCCTAATGCATAAAATTAGGTTAATTTATTGTTATTATAGTTTTTATGACGATGAATCAAACTGGCTGCAGCCTGCAATCTGAAAAGTTGTATGTGCCTGGCCACGTTGCCCAGGATGAAAGCATCCGGAGATCAAAAGCTGCAATCAGGTCCTTGTTCTTTGTTCAGGGATTGTAAAGAGAAGCACACTCATGACGGCTGCCCCTTTTCCTGTCCACCACAATATTCGGAAGTTGTTGCTAAACTCCTAAACTTATGTCACAGCTACAGGAACACATGGACTTCCTGAGAACCCACCCCCCTCCCTAAGACGGCTTGCACCTACGTGTTAAAAAGCCATGGCATAGGGAGCCTACTGTTGAAATCTCAGGAAAACAGTAAATGTATTTGATTCAGTCCCAGGGCTGTCCAAGTCCTCCCCTCGAGAGGTACTGAATTCCTTCTTCGGCTTATCGTTCAGTGCAGAGGCCTGTTAAGAATGTGTCATGTCTCAGAGAAGGAAACAGCGGTCATCCAACTGGCTTAAACTTAATCCATCGAAGATGAAAAGCAGCTTTCTACTTCGATGCGACTTCCTTACTTAAATTACAGGCTGCAATTAAAATATGGGATGCTTCAGTTAGGCTCAAAACATGAGACATCCTGGAGAGTTGGCAACGCCACCTCAGAGGCTCGCAGAGTTGGGTTATAAAACAGTATCCCAAGGTTGGAAAACCTCATATAGCTCTGTTCAATCCATCATCCGAAGATGGAGAGAGTTTAGCACAACCGTAAACCTAGCCAGACATCCCTGTCTACCTAAACTGCTAGGCTGGCAAGGGAAGCAGCCGGAGGCCTTTGATAACCCATAGCCAAGGTGAGGGAATCTGTCCACAGCACAACTGGATGCCATGTACTCCAAAAATCTGGCTTTTATTGAAGAGTCGCCAGATAAGACATGAGAACGTCTGCTTGCATTTTGCCACAAGTCACACAGACAGCAAACACATGGAAGAAGGTGTTCCTATCAGGTGACAGCAATTAAACTTTTATGACAATTTGCTAAATATGTGTGGAGAAAAACTAACGCTGCACATCAGCATCATCTGCACTGGGGAAAGACATGGTGGCAGCATTGTGTTGTAGGGATACTTTTGTCTCAGGAAATTTGTTAGAGTCAATGGAACAAACATAGACCTAGACATGATGAAAACATAGACCTAGAGCTGCAATGGAATTGTTTAGATCATGGTAATCCCTGTGCTAGAATGACCTAGTCAAAGTTCAAAACTTAACTTGTGGCAATACTAACAAATGTATGTAGAGGGAAACTATCCTTCCAGTGAGCTGGAGACATTTTGCCAATAAGCTTTGGACATCTCTAGATGTATGTCCACAGACATACCCCAAAGACCTGCATCTGCAGACAAAGTTGTCTCTACAGAGAATAAACTCTGGGGGCTGAATACAGATTCACTCCACGTGTCTCTGAATTTTATTGTAAAAGAAAGTATTCCTGAAAACCGTGCATCATTTTCCTTCCACAGTCATGGTCTACTTTGTCTTGGTCTGTCACATAAAATCCAAATAAGACACATTAAAGTCTGAGGTTGTAATTTGACCAAAGAAAACAAACTTGGACAGATATAAATACTTTTGCAGGCCACAGTTTACAGTCTGTCCAGTGATATTTGCTCTATCATTAAACCAAAGTAAGACCTCCTTCAAGAAACAGATTTTGAGGCCAGCTGATTCAGCAATTTCCTGGAAGGTGCCTCAAAGCAACATACGGTCACGTTGATTAAAATTACTGCAACCAGGTAGTCGGCATTGTTCTCTCCAGGGAATGGCTCAGAACAAACACATTTTCTTTTCCATTTATCGTGAAATGACAAATCTCCAATGCTTACCTCTGCAGACAAAAACACATACAATAGCCATCAGTTTCCCCCTCACACATTACCTATTAAATCACAGCTCCACCTCACCTTCCCGATCAGTGACTGTTATTGGTGAATGCACACAAAGGAGAGCAGTTATTGTTTAATATCTGCTGCAAACAGGTCAGTGAAGGAATGCATTGCCCCTCCCCCTCCTCAGGGTGCAGCCACAGCTCCATTGTGAAGCACAAGCATGCTTTCATTCATGGGCTGGAATCTGGGGCGTCTGTGTAAACGCCTGTCTAACTCACAGAAAAAGATGATGTCTAGACTGAGGCATGTGGTTTCTGCAGAATACGAGCTGAAAATAACTGTTTTAATGGACTTTTCATCAACAATTTGCTCTGAAAGCAGAGTTGGATCATGCATATTGAAGCTACGTTGCTCTTATTGTTAATGCTTTAGATCAGCCTCTTCGATTTTTATGCACCATGTGCTGTGACATCCACCAAGCTACTGGCATCCTACATGCCTAATCCGACATGTTAGACACTGTTTACTGATACACACAGAGTGGGGCTGGGAGGGTAGAAGTTGCTCTATTGTTTCATCTTCCTTCCATATTGAACATCTGCTTTCATCCCCATGAAAACACATCCCAGAGCTGAAGTGCTGACGAAAACACTGATAAATTCTGGAAACAGTTAAAGAAGACAGTTTTCATGGAACTCAATCCAAATGCAAAGATGAAAAGCCAATTGGTTTATCTGGAAACCACATCCTGAGATGCAATAGAGCAAACTGTGCCCTGTAAGTGCTTTCTGAATCAGCAGACAAGAATGAAGGGCTTGTTGTGCAGCTGCAGCGGACTTTTCCTTTAGGGTAGGTTTAATGTTAACCTTCTGGTCAGCCAAATAGGTGATCATTAAATTTTAAAAAAGGGACCTAACTCAAACTGATCGAGCCAAAAACAAGAAAATCAAGCATTACATCATAAATGTTTTTGGATGAACCTCATAAGCCATGGATACTTTTTTAACATTTTTATTTTAAAGACCTTACTAAACCAAATTATAACCCTTGATGCGATACAAACATTCAAAAGACATATTTAAAACATTTTTAAAAACACACTTGACCAAATGGTCGATTTGTCACGTCCTGGTTTGGGGCTTGAAAGTGGGCGGCGGCTTCACCATTCCCATGGACAATCCTTTGTCCTTTTACCATGCTTGTATGGATCATCCCCACGCATCCTAGAGATTTTTTCAAGATAACGAACCTTCAGAGCAGGATCTAGCTTATTTCTTTAGTACGGTCAATTTTAAGAGCCCTTTGCATCTCTATCTCTCACAGCATGGCAGCCGAATCAGTAATGTAAACAAAACTGTTGCCTGGGAAAATGGCGACCGCATCCCACAATGCATTGCAAAATCACGTGCCCTTCCGAGACATATATTTATAGCTTTCTTACCTCATAAGATATTATGCCTCAAAAAAAAGGACCTGTGCATTTGCAGCGGCAAATGCTTTGCCTCTTCTCTCATGCACATTCACGACATTGGTGTCATTTAAACTTGTTGCCAGAGGGTGCAGACTAGCGAAAAAAGACCTGAAGTTATGCTATGCTCCTTTAAGTTTTAGTACATTATGAATATGCTATGATGATTTAATGCCTTCCAAAATGTAGCCATCTTCCTCTTATGTGTATTTCATAAAAACCTTGTTTGCACCTCTTTTTGAACTGCTTTATATGTGGCATTTCCTCTACATCCATGTTCAAATTAGCCCTCTGTTTACCTCCGCGCACAGTAACATAACATCTTTTTCTAAAGATCTGCAAAATTAATGGTTTTGAAGTCACAAACACCGTGATTAGCTAAAACCAAACTTCAGTAGGAGGGCACTGGGTGTCGCTTTGCCCAATCAGCTCAGAAGGTTCTGCTGAATGTCCCTCCTTTCCCTGAACCGATTAAATGGGAGCAGGCTCAGTTTGATCATGTGTAGATGTAAACCGAGAGTGCTACGCATTATCAATCTGGTTTGTCAGGTTCACTCTGAACAGGTACTGGAGCAGAACCAGCTGGGAACCCTACATCTCCTCTAGTTGTAATGGGATCTTGCAGAATCAGATGGAGAGTGACACTGGGGTTTGGGATATCAGGATTTTATTTCATGGACCTCTTATCTTCACAACATACATTGAATAAGAGGCATTGACTTAATAGATGGGTGGATCAAGTAATAGACAAGTTGGACCCTAGTATCCTGAAAACTGTGATCATGTGCATGGAGTAGATTTTTGAAAGGTAAATCATTGCTTGTCAAAGTGTGTACAATATAACTCCAAGGCAAAACAAATCTGATGGTGTTAACAGAAAAAAGTTTGGTATGAGCAACCATTCACACCTGTCCCTATCACAAATATACATACAGCTCTTGCTTTCACTGCAAAATGCTCATTTATTTTACTCTCCAGCTGCTAAACCTGTAAAAGCAATTTTAAATGTACGACTTTTGTTGCCCAAAATCTTATAAGTCACTATATAAATTTATTTCTGGGAGCTGTTTTCAGCCATTTCAATCAAGTGGAAGTAAATGTTAGCAGCATCAATGTTATTGGCAGCTTTTGTTTTCAACCTACAAATTGTTTAACCACTGCTGAGTCTTTTCTGCCTGGGAAAGAAGGATATGGTGAGATATAGAGAGCTGTATCTTATTGTTTAAACAAAGGTTAAAAAATATCTATAACGTCTAAAGAATGGAAGGCCATCCTAGTTCAAAGAGACACAGCTGGTATTTTTTTTATTGTTTTCCTGGAAAGCTGGCAATAAAAGCTTGCCCTAATACCATTTAATGAGAGTCACACCCTTGTGCATTGTGCTGATGGACATGTTGGCTTGATGAACGCCTCGGGAATGTGAGATAATTAACACCGTAACCACAAGCAGGAACAACTTGTGTACCTTTAACTTACAGTAGTACTGAGGATAATGAGATTCCTCACTCAATAGTTCTACTCAGTAAAAATGACAGTTGAAGAAAAACAATGGGTTACATCCCAGACCTTTTTATAGTTTCATTTAAACTTTCTCTTGTGCTGTTGTCAAGGAGCTGACCGCAAAGGGGAAATATTCAGGCTTTTTTTGCTCACAGTTTCCCCAGTGTTCAGGCTTAAAACCAGATCTAGACTGAGTTCTTCATCACGAGACAAGAGTAATGTCTGTATAGGATGATTCACTGTGGGTTGGGTTGTGAAGCAAACAAGCGGACAACTCTCTTCCAGTGCCCTTTTCACCTCCTCTGCTGGATATGATTTTGCAATGTCATATCTTAAATTATATTTAAAAAAACAAATAGGGGCAAACAACAGGCATGAGACCATATTCACACTGTTGGAGGTGACTCATGAAATCCAGCTCTGAGGAAGACTGAAGTGTACATCGTAACGCCCACAGAGCTTCTGCTGCGACACCACGTCTGGTTGAGCAAACACATCATGGGTGGCAGTAACTACATGCCAATCGCAAAAAGAGTGTCTCATTTAGGAATAATTTAGGGATCAAACAAAAGGCTCAGTACATTTCTGCACCCAGATGGTAAATTTATAACTGAAGGCACTAAAATAACGTTGTGAAATCTGGTGAGTTGTTAGTAGAATTTATGTTGTCAGTGGAAACAGCAAGGACTTGCTGCGTTTGCATGCACAAAAGGCTGTAAAACACACACAGGTCTTGCAAGATTGCATAAAATTATCCAAGCTATCCAAGGGGGGTATTTCTCTAAGGGTGGTTCAGTAAGCTTGGCTTCTCTTCATGGCTTCTGAGATGAGTTCAAAATGAAGGAAGAAATTTGATTCAGAAATGACACATAGCCCAGCTGTTGGAAGCGGGTCTTCTGGTGCGACCATTTGCCACGGAGCTCGAAAGTAACAAGTCGCAGACTACGTCATATCCGCCTTTTTGCGTTCCAGTATCACTCATGTTGGATAGTGGGAAAAAACATGGACGCTCGCACAAAGACCATTATAAAATATATAAATACAACCAACCTGACTCTCAGGATGCATTTTAAAGTCACATTTTACCACAAAATCTTTTTTTAAAGCTGCGTTTTACTGTTCAACTGAACATGAAACGTTAAACAACAAAGTTGCAATCATTCATTTCTGGTTTTGTCACTATGGCCACTGTTCTTAAAACAAGAAAAATAGCAATATTGCTGTTCTCCGTGGTGTTTTGTCCACATACACCAATGCAAAACACAATGCAGAAACATCCTGTGTTATGAGCACTGAAAAGTAGTACATGTACAAATGACTAAATGTTACAAGAGTAATATATAACTGCTAAAAACAGTCAAAGGACAAAGTTTTACTCATTGCTGCTGCGAGTAGCAGTCATCATGAATTCAGAAGTCGGGTACGATCCTGTTGCACCGACTTGTCGACTCGTAAATCTGTCTTTAGGGGCCGTTCCATTCCAAATTTTCCGACTACCGATGACAAATGGAACACACCATCATTTAATACTGTTGAGAGTACATTCCAAAAAAATGTAAAAAAAACAAAGCAACTGGACTTGTTTTCCGTTGTTGAAGACGTTTCGCTTCCTCTCCAGGAAGCTTTCTCAATTCAAAAAGTTTGGAGTAATGATGAGTACCAAGCTATATACCACTGCCCAAACAAAGGCCTTGTAATGGCTTAGATAACATGCAAATTCAACAGAAACAGGTCCACCCCTTAGTAATGGGCGGTTGTTAAAGTCATTAAGTCAGCAGATTGAACCGAAACTGGTCCACTCCTCTGTAACGAGGAGTCGTTGGGTTGTTATTGGCCTGGCTTGCAGGAACAATGATTTGATCATTTGGAATGACCATGACTTGGATGACTGAGAACCTTCACCAGCATGTTGAGAGTACAGCTCTGGGTCAGTCTAAGTCCTCAGCACAGAGGGACAGCCGCTGTCTATGAAATGTAAAATACAGATTTTACATTTTGTCACAGTATAATACCTTTCATCATTTAATGTATGAATAATTTGACTTCAAATAAGACATTTTCACATTTACAGCAAATCCAAGATCATAGTGTCTCTCTGACATATCTTGTATTTCTAAGCAGGAACACTGGGAACACCAGATAAATTCAGTTAAAAGGAAGCCTCACCTAAAAATCAACTGCTTCCTGGTGTGGCTTCATGGACAAAATCTAAAGAAATCACACATAAATGTGAGCCTTCACAAGTCTGATTTGTCCTTGGTTGCAATTTCCCAGTGCCTGAAGCTGCAGAGTCCATCTTTTCAAACAATTATGGACAAGTATCATCTGCATGGGGATGTCCAGCCATCATAGTTTTCAGGAAGAAGACAGGTTCTTCTCCAGTCCCTGCAGAAGGCATTACTCCAAATACACAAGCAAATACCATTTTTTTTAGAAACGTGTTCTATGGTCTGATAAAGCTAAACTTGAATTGAACTTGAACTTTACAAAAAAGAAAAAGGAGGAAGCCTTCAATCCTGAGTACAACATCCCAATTGTGCAATACGGTGAAATATGTGGAGATATCGGCACAGCATTTCAGTAATCTGCCAGAGAGTTAAAGCTTTTCTCCAAATGGGTCTTGAAAAGGACAATGATCCTAAGGACACAGTCAAGTATTTCGAGTTGCTATTTCAAAGCCCTGATCTCAGTCCCAGAGGAAAATTATGGTCAGAGCTGAAAAGGCGTGTGGAAGCAAGGCGGCCCAAAAACCCGACCCAGCCGCTCCAGTTCTGTGAGAAGCTTGTGGAAGGACAGGCTAAGTGTCCTTCCACCCAAATAATTCACTTTAAATAGCAATTCTACTAAATACATAGGAGATGTCTATCAACTTCTGAATTTGAAGAAAGTTAAAAACAATCCTCAAAAATCTTTATTCTGTTGAATTTGGTAACCCTAACCAAACTAAATGATTAGCCTGATATAATGTCAAACTAAGAGGACAAAAAATTTGTTTTAACATAGTTTCTGTAATCTGGTTTCAAATGCAAATACATGAAACTGTAATGTTTTATAACAAAAGTATATGTGCGTTTGCAGGCATTGCCAATTAATTTACTTTGAGGACAAATTAGCTGCATTTAGCAATAAAACTCTATCTACTGCAAGACATTCATTGAAAATACAGCAGAGAGCTGGAGTTTCCTGCCAGCAAGGCTAATGTTTTCCATCTGTTTGTGGTTGTGGAGTCCGTCGGTGTGCCTATTAAGGTTCTGCCTCAGATCAAAAGGACTCACTTTAATGTGACCCTACAATGAATGAAAAACAGACCGATTAGAACGATTATCCGACGTTGAGCGTCTTTAAATGCCTCACATGTCTGTAGTGTAACAAGGAGAAAGCTGTATAAGCAAATAAACATCATCCTGAGCAGTTTTGACACAGGCACACATGTTATTAGTGTGCCTGTGTCAGTAAGTGTTAGTTGGTAAGTGATGTTTTTAGGAGTGCAAGTCAGGGTACCTAAAACACACTTTGAAAACCTGAAAAAAACTAAAGTGGATTCTTTTAATCATTAGACATAAGATCATGGTTAGTTTTTAACACATATATAGCCTTATTTCTGTGAGATATATAACATTTAGATTGAACTTATCTGACATCTGCAAGGAAACAGTCAGTCATTGTCTCTCTGTTTAATGTTATTCGCTTGTAAGTTTACAGCTGCCATTTCCTCCCCGTCACTTCACCTCTGGACAAATCCATCGGGGGAGGGCGGGTGACGAGGCGTCGTGTAAAAAGGGGGTTGCTGGGGCTAATATGCAAGGTCACCTTCTTGTGCTCGGGTGAGGGGGGACTGATCTTCTGCATTCTACCGAGGATTTCCCTTTTTTTCACCACCAATCAGCAGTTTTGCTGGTCCAGTTTTTTGCAGAACAGGCCCTGATTTGAAAGATCATGCGATAGAATGCTGAATATACACATCCTGTCACACTAGAAACGTGCTTCTGACCCTTTGCTTGGTTTACAGTCAGAGCATAACGCACGTGGGCCACACAAAAGACGGCCACATATTACAGGGGGAGGAGGGGGTGGGGGTACACCGTGGCCATAGAAACAGACAGCCCGACCCCCCTCAGCAGATGGTGGGTGTTAGGATAACGGGGGCTGGGTGTCAGGATGGCGGGACCCTCTGGAGATGACTGTTCCCGCTTTTGTTGTGTCCTCTTCACAAAACAGGTGGCTTTGTTCTGGGTTGAAGGGTTTGCGTGAGAGGCGGGCTTTGTTCTGTGGGTGACAGTGAATCGCTTTAATTTAAATCAACTGTCTAAATAAAAAAAAATATGGTCAGGGATTTAAAAAAAAAAAGTTTCATTTTGTTAGATGAGAAATACCTGTGTTGTCCCACAATAGGGAAATTTGGCGGTGGCAAAAAACACAAAAAACAGAGTTACACACAATACGTCTTTAATGAAAAACAAGCTAATCTAGAGTTAGGAGTAAAGCAAGAGAGAATGACATTATCGTAAAGGCCAAAATAAGAACAGAATCAACAGATTTTTGTAGTGGCCTATACACTCTGCATTGCAGCAGGATTTTAGTTCTTAACGCAAAAGTAGAAAGTTCCAATGAAAAGAATTCATTTTAGCAACAAAATGCTGGTGGTTTCTGCAGGTTACAGAAGCCTGCATAGAAATGTACGTTTTTTTTAATTAAAATTAGCTTAACAAATCAGTTGCCAATACAGTGACAGTTTCAGCAGGTTAATAAAAAGTTAATATTTTACTTGTAGTTTGCAGCAGCAAAGTAGCCCCCCAGGGATGTGTCCTCTCCCCACTCCTCTTTTCCCTGAACACAAATGACTGCTTCTCCATGGACCCGTCTGAGAAACTCCTAAAGTTTTCAGATGACACCATGCCATCGGTCTGATCCAGGATGGTGGACAAGTCCACATACAGACAGAAGGTGGATCGGCTGGTCCACCTGGTGCAGCCAGAACCACCTGGAGCTTAACCTGACCAAAACTGTGGACTTCTGCAGAAACACCCCCCACATTTGCCTCCCATCAACCATCCTCAACAGCACTGCTGTGGATTACTTCTGGGTTACTTATAAACATAAAAACCCTGACAGACTATCCAGCTGTTGGGAAATTGTCTCTTATGTCTTAAAGTGGTTTCATTATTAAAAACAAATCTGCCTAACATCCGCTGTTTTGGTGATTACAGACTAAGTTGTACTTTCCTAATGAGTTCATCCAAAGAAACATCACCAAATATCTTACTGGGTGGATAATTATTCATTGGCTGATATATCTACCATCCTAATGCAGTTATTTGCCATGCTGATCTTTGGTATAGGAGATAATAATAAATACTGTATGTGATTTTTTCAGCACCTCTTATTGTTTAACAAATAAAGTCTAAAACATTTTACAACTATTTCTTTTGCTTTTCTTAAAATTTAAACAGATTTAAAATGAGAGAATGGCCACAAAAGTACATTGGCTTCAACCTAATCACACATAAAAAAAGTGATTCAAAACAATGTTTCTAGTGCCGTCATTTTCATTTTCTTGTTAAAAATACTTTGCATATTTTACATGAAAGCCCTTATATTTCTTTTTTATATCTAAACACTGCTCAGTTTTATAAAATTACTGGTTAGTTATTGGGAGCTACTGTGGAAGCCCTAAAGAGCATAGCAGTACAGCTAGCTGCAGGGGGGAAAGAAGACAGGTAGCGGCATTAATCATCTCACAGGACATTTGCCTTAATGTGTGGAAAAGATTAATGCATTTATTTTCCTTCTCCATTGACTGATTTTTTTCAAAGTGAGGCAAAAACTTTAAGTTGGTTTTACTCAAAAATCTTGTTCAAACTCAGAGATACAGCCACAATGACATTTGTCATTATGAAATTCTGGTTTATGACAATTGTTATTGTGGCTACAATTTGCTCTAGCAAGAGATTCGTAATCACAAGTCAATACAAGGATATCTAAGAAATCAATCAATATCTCCCAGAAAAAGGCGTTGTTGCACACCTTTCTTCAAACTGATTGAACCCAAAGATTTCGGAAACTGAAACAGCTTAAAAGTTTAACATGTGCAACTGAGTAAACTTTTTCCTGCCAGCTTCAGATTTCATTTGTACCCCCATTGGATACAACTGAGAAACTTGAAAACTTGATTGTAAAAAGAGTTTATTTTAAAAACCACAAAGTACTAATCAATACAAACGTATAAAAGTACAAAAAAGTTGGTTGAAAAATACCTGAGATTACTACATTTATGGGGTACTAATAGCACTATGGTTATGAGTCTGAATACAACAGTTAAAGAACAAAATAATTCAAACATTGTAGCAGTT